>NC_045739.1:6750631-6768877 GCF_008692095.1 Etheostoma spectabile
ACGGAGCCTCGTGTTGTATTCAGCCACCCCCACCCCCACCACCCACCACCCACCACCAACCACCCACCACCCAAAGGTCCTTTATAGCAATCGTCTCTCTCCTCAGCACGCTATTTCAGATTTGCATCATACATCCCCATGTCTGTTTGACATGTTGGTTTTGATTTCCTGCGGGCTCTTCGACATTTTATTGTATACATAAAGGTTTCCGTGGTAACAGTACACAGGAAAGGCGGGACGGAGATGCAGATTAAAATCGAAAGAGGGAGAAAAAGGAAAGCTAAACATAGAGATCTCAGGTCTGCGGGGTCATGCACATAATTGGCCCCGAGTGAGAGGTCGAGCCACCACCCATCCCCCCCTCTTTTCTCTCTCTATTTTTCTCCACCTTTCTATCCGCATCCCCCCTAAATCTCCAGGGGCTCTGCCCCCGCTGATAAATCAGCTGGGGATCAATAATTCAAACATTTTCCCAACAGGGGCATAAAATGTGAAAGAAGATGTTGGAGGGGGGGAATAAAGGGAAAGGGAGATAAGACAAAGCCTTGTTGTGTTTACACAAAGCATACACATTCATTTTTACATTCAAGCAGTGCCTCTCATCACTAAGTACCCAGGCTGCATTAGGCTCTCAGGTGAGAGGATGACACAGTGGAGGGAGCTCCAAATTCTGAGCTGTGAATTTGAATTTATTATGCAGTCACCTTGCCTTTGTGACCTACCACACATATAAACACATTCTCTTAAACACTGTAGGCTGTTGTTTAATCAACTTGTTTTTGATGGGGTTGCTACTGTGGCGAAGGAAGACCTGTCAGGGTCTGCTCTTCTGAGGATGAGCGCTGCTCAGGCATAGCAATCGACACAGTCTAGGTCAAGACCACAATCAGCGCTGAACACCAGGGGTCCATTTGACAGCACAAGCACAGCACTCACATACTGTACTTAATTATCTCGACCTACGTGACCTGCCAAAATGAAAAGAATAAGGGCCCAGAGACAATGTAAGACAGGGTTAAGACCTTCATTTCGGAAATCACACAAACTACTGAAGTTTCTGTGGCCCACGGTCACATTCTGTCCTCCATTTCCCACTTCTACAATGTCTCTAGTAAGAAAGTAAATATGCCACCACATGAAGCCTCCTTTAAAAGGACCCAAAAATTGAAACATGTACTTTCTTTTAAGATTAGTTGATTTTTATGTATTGAACTAAAAAGTCTTAAAAGTCATGGAGTCCTTTTTCATAGTGTTTGACTGGCTTTCCCGATTGTTTGAACTGCAGCTTTTAATCAATGGTCACGCAATTCTAATTGTCTGAACAGCAACTTGTATTGAATTAATCTAATTGGGTCCGAAAGACAAGTAACAGAATTTTTTATTAATGGCTGTGTCCGTCAAAATTCTAAGCTGCTTAACCATTTAAGCCAGCAGACTTTAGCAGGCTTGCCAACATGATGCAATCTGCCGAGCCGGTGCCTTGGGGACCTGGAGTTATATATTTGGCTGCCATTCTAGGAAAAACGTTGGCTCATCTCTATTGAACATGAATTTCCTTGCTTTGTATTTCTTTATGTCCTCAATTAGACTAGCGTGTGGATTTATTTACTTTCCTTTACTGTAGTAAATGTATGCTTTGTTGATGCCAAGCTTCCCTTAGTATTGTTAGAGGTAGTATACATCCAACCAGCAGTTTTACCCCTAAATTCTACATAATCATGTAATTCTTATCTGAAATTTGATGATTATATTTTAAATATTTAAACTGTAATGACCTGAATTAAACACAGTCTATATGAGTAACAGACTGTTTGAAGGAGTTTTCCATGTGCTCAAGCAGAGAATTTCTTAAAATTCACCATCAGCTTGACCTACTGCATGTCCTATTGACCTATCAGTAAATTACGGTAATAAATATAAATGTTAATATCACGACACCATAGCATCTAACAAGCAATGTGTAGAAGTATTTGGGGGTTCTTTGCAGTGCATTACTCTAAGTTTATGGGTTTCGCTCAAATTAATTAATTACAAATGTCATTAGTTGCTTTGATTGCGCTTGCATTTTATTACCAGGAAGGCTTATGAGGCTACTTTAGGCTCAAACTTGGCTTCACAGTGTTGATCAATGCTCGCTGGGTTCCAGATAATGGACAATGAGTTGCCTCAGGCTTAGTGGTGTAGATTACAAACTCCACCCTCAGTCCACATCTGACAAATTCAGTCATCAGTGTGTATGTACAACCCGTATGTTATAATGATAACTGTCTTCAAAATTACTAAGCACATACTGGTACAGCTCCATTTACATCTAGTAGTCAAAAATAAATTAACTAAGAAGCCAACAAATAAATTGCTGCTGACATCTGTTGGCATTCGGGGAGTATATGTAGTTTATGGGGAGCCCATCAACGTACAGCAAGCTGTGTCTAACACACACAGACACCACATTTTGTATCTAAGTGGATAATTCAGATAGGGATGCTATCTCAAAACACTGGAACACGCATCTGTACCTGTTTTAATTATTGGGGATAGATATTTGTATGCCTGCGTGCATATATGCATGAATGTATGTCTGTTTTGTATGTTTCCTTTGTGCAATTTTTGGGAGTCAGTATATGTATTTATATTTGTGTGTTTGGTTTGTACACCTCGTGTAATGTGTTACGTGTACTTTTATTTTTTATCTGGACCTTGAGTCTGTAAAATAAAGTTGAGAATATCTTATTCTGCCGCCATCTGTGCAAGCCAAAGAAAACTTATTGCTTACAATAATATGACTCCCAGTCCGGAATAGGCCAAATGCGAATCAAATAGCAGGTCCAGAGAGGCAAAGACAAGGGTAAAGAAAGAGAGACAAAAGAGCGGTGGCCATTCACTTCTGCTGGCCTATCTCCTCCATCAACTTGGCAGTGCCAAGGAAATACAGTTCATTATCATTGATCACACAAGACTCCACGCTCACACAGACACTCTAAAGAAGTTACACGCATACGCTCAACAAAACACCCACCAAAAGAGTCCCTCTAAACAGATGTCTGCAACATCTGTAACTGATCAAATTGAAATCTCCTTGCTCTTGCCAAGAACAGCTTTCATTTTTCACTAGTTACCAGGTTTTGATATATCACTTCACCTGGGAAGACAGAACAGGGTTGTACAGTAACTCTGCTGGACTGATAGCATGCAATGTTTTATGGCTATGACATAATTATTCTTAATTATTCTTAATTACAGCTGTGTGATGCATTAATATCAAATCTATGGGCCAAGACCTTGTGTACGTGTGTCAGTACACATGCTCATGTAGATTGGTGAGGTGAGAGAGACATTACGTTGATAGACATGCAGCATCTCTACTGTTGATAATATCAGTCTAGTGTCATTAAAGAAGTGGGCATGGTTAGGAGATGGCCATGGTCAGACTGACACATGACATGTGGACACTGATTTAACCCAGAACTGCTGGTGTGTGGGACCCATTTGTTGAGGGTTTCATTCAGAGAAGAAAGAAAGAGAAGAAAAAAAGAAGACTCTTCAAGCGACAAGACACATGAGAGCTGCAAACTACACGCTGAAAGAAAGACACTATTTGAAAGACAGTTTGGTTTTACCCACAACAGAACTCAGAAAGAACAACATTTACACAATGAGATTTTTTATAAACAATCATCAGTAATGTGGATATAATGACTAAGTGGGTAAAGGCAAATAATAGAACAGTCTGGTGAGTTCAGAAAATTACATAACTTTTTTGTAATGCAGCCTTTAAAACTGGGACAAAACAACACTTATGCCCTATTACGATATTACAATATCCAAAATCTAAGACTATATCTAGTCTCATATCACAATTTCAACATAATATATATATATATATATATATATATATATATATATATTGCCCAGCTCTAAATACAACTTTTAAAACCTGGACTACGGAGAGCAGGACAGAGGATGCTGGAAAGCGAACCAGGAGCAAAGGTCGCTCCCGACTACGTTGTCATCGAAGCCAGTAGCCATTACAACTGCGAACTGAGACACTGTCTGGGTGAGTCAGTTAACACAACACAACCTCTATCATTCTCATGTTAAATGCAAACATGCAGGGAGAGGAGACGATATATTAAATGTTAAGAGCTGGGTTAGCTTTAAGCAGCTGTGTTTCTTTGTAGTACGAGCCCAGAAAATTGGATTGTTAGTGCTTCCATAAAGCAAATGAGTTAGCAATAAAGGTAGAAGGGAATAAAACTGCCTAAATCTTTTGTAGATGGTGGTAGATGACGCGATGCCTGACAACGGATAATCTCATGCCTTTTAGAGATAACACTCTTCAGGAAGAGGCGCTCTGCATCTCCGCTAAAACTTTCTTGAAAGCACTTTGGTTGAACTTGGTCTTCTCCTCTGAAGCCTTTACTACAAATATGGTATATTCTCCAGCTGTGTCATCAAAAGAGAACAGCAAAAGTGGGCAGTGTGATGCAAGACATTACACATACATACTCACATAGCACTTATGGGTAGTCTGATTTAGTTTTTAAGGGTGAGGATGAGGTAAAACTTGCGGATCTCTGCGGCCTCTGTACTATGGATCACTTCACTAAAAGCTCTACTACTACTATATGGGTACAAACGAAGCCATTCACTGTGACAGCATGGACACTTTTTTTCTTTTCATTGGTTTTGATCAAAGAAAATGCCTTCCAGCGCTTTCCTTCATTTCTCTCCTCTTGTCAAAAATGACAAAGCTGCACTTCTTCAAATCTTTACCCAACACAAGACCTACTAACATACAGTATAACTCACAGGTCAGAATGAGCAGCTGTGTCTGTGTGTGAAGAGGCGTGCATGAAATAGTGGCTGTGTCTCTGTGAGGTTGCATCTGTCAGTCAGTGTTTCCTCTATGTTGATTTGTAGCGGCGGCCTGCCATGGCAAAATTTCTGCTGTCTGTATCAGAAACAGGGCAGACGCACAATGTAGTCGTGTTTGCCTTTTAAATTTCCCATGGCATGAAAATTTCCCTTTATGAGGTTTTTTAACATTAGTCTGAGTTCCCCCAGCCTGCCTATGGTCCCCCAGTGGCTAGAAATGGTGATAGGTGTAAACCGAGCCCTGGGTGTCCTGCTCTGCCTTTGAGAAAATGAAAGCTCAGATGGGAATCTTGTACCTTATGAGTTCATAAAGGGCAAGGTTATTTCCTCTTTCTCTGCTTTGCCCACCCATGAGAGACAGACATCATGGCTTTCAAACGACCAAAGTGGCAGTTGGTCAAGGCCACACCCCCAGCCTACACCTTGCATCCCCCCCCTCTCCTCCTCAAAAGCTACAGACTCAGAAATGGCACATCCTAAGGAAAGCTCATTGTGGGACTGGCTCTAGTGGCTGTAATTTTGCACCAAGGCTGAATTTTAGGAAAGAGACTTCAGATACAGTATTAGGGGACCACTAAGGTCTATTTAAAAGCATCCAAAGAGCACCATGTCACGGGATCTTTAAATTATCCTGCCGACATAATAAATCCCCCCCGTTGACTACCGCTCACATTGCAATTAACCAACAAGTAGAACTATTCAGAGGTTATTGGGCCTGTCCAGTTTAACTCCACACACTGTTGTGTTGATGTAGTTGACTATTGAACAAACAGCTCCACCAAAAACGTCACCGCGGTGGGTCCGTTCTAATTGGACAACGCTCAACTTGTCCGTTCTGTCAGCTCATCATCCTGATATCTAACATCTGGAAACATTAACACGGTAATTGAGTCAGTATAATATAATGATGTAGTCATTTGGGTTTTAGTTTCCCCCTATGAAGAACTAGAACAGCTGTAGATGTTAAGTGCCATATATTTCCTCAGAAAATACAGTTTAATCACAACTGAAAATCTGCCTCATTGTGTGTGAATAGAGGTGAATAAATTTGTTGTTCAGACAGACCTTCCCCCACTGCTAAAAATAATCCCAAGGGAAACACTGTCATCAGTGCTGCCAGTGCCGTTATGGCCAGACATTTTCAGGGTCAATGTTCAGTTCTGAAGTCATTACCCTTGTTCAGTGTGATTGTGTGTAGAGCTGGGCAATATATCCATATTGCATCGATATTGTGATATGAGACTAGATAGCATCTTAGATTTTGGATATCGTAGTATGGCATAAGTGTGGTCTTTTTCTGGTTTTAAAGGCTGCATTACAGTAAAGTTAAGTCATTTTCTGGATTTACCAGACTATTGTAAGTGTTCTACAATTTGCTTTTATCCACTTAGTCATTATATCCACATTACCGATGATTATTCATCATCATGATCGATATCAAAGTATTTGGTAAAAAATATTGTGATATTTGATTTTCTCCACATCGCCCAGCCGTAATTGTGTGTGTTTGTTATGTGTGCGACTGTGCGTGTCCCCGTCTGCCCCTTTTCCGCTAAAACCACCGTGACCAACAACGGGGCCTCCTTCATCAATCACACACTGTCCACGGTGCCGCATTAACCATCACTCCAAACAATGTCCCTCCTCATGGCCTGACGCTGACATTCACAATACGTCGACCGGTCCCGGTAACTGACCAATCGGAACACTTCCACGCCAGGTCAGCTTTAGGTCAACACTTCAAACGACCAACCCGTTGAGACAAAAACGAGCTTGCCTGTGTCTCGGAGTATAAACAAATCATTAGACAGACAGGGCTTCCTGCCAACGTTCCTGCCATTCTCTGGGGCTGATAGGGGTTCTGACAACGATCCAGCCCTACTGTCTGGACTAGTTAGGCTGCCGAGGGAAGAGGGAACATTGACGTTTCGATCAATACAGGCTCATTATCTGTTGCCGTCTTTCCCAGAGAGATGAGTCCCACCGCTCGGCCTGTTGATGAGGAAAGCGCACCACAATTCAATTAGGGGATGGCCGAGATGCCAAAAGAGGTTTGATCAAAGCACTATGCCTGGCTAATTAGCACACACAGCGGTTCACAAGGGCTATTTTTACATCTAAGGAGCAGAGTATGTTGTTTTGTTAATGGTAGTTTTACCCTGTAATGGACTGGGAATAACCTGGCTCATTGTCAATGCATAGGTTTCAGCCAGGGGAGAGTGAGAGCCCCTTGTGCTGCTCCACACCCATGCACACATGTATATTAATGACACAAGCACACGTATGCACACATGCGCACATAAACGCACATGGCTACAACCCGACAGCCTTTCCAAAGGTCGCACAGGGTTTACTGCAACCCCACTTTACGGGTTAACCTCATCAGAAGTGTGCAGGTTTGTATGTGTGCGAGTGTGTGTTTCTGCAGACAGGAAGTGTCAGGTCCTCCAGAAATAGTGCCAGGGGAAAATAAAGCTGTATCCAGGAGTCTTCGGGGACTTTTTAGGCAGCAAGCACGCTGACAGCTTTATAAACCTCTTAACAAATGGTCAACCTCCTCCTCCTCTCTAATGAGGCAAAGAGGTCCGAAGTCTGGGAAGGGAAAACAGGTGTGTCCCTCAGTTCATAGCCCTCCGTGTTTCTGTCTGAGTGTCAGAGACGGAGGAATGATTTTATTATGGGAGCAATACCAAAGCCATATAGATACAAGCAGACTTTCTACCTATTGTCCAAGTTCCCAATTCCTCACTATTTAATGAATTTAGAGATGAAACCTGTCAGGTGCACAGGCACAAATACACAACAGCACTCCATCAATTTGGAACAAAAAGTCTGGAAAGGGCAGCAGGATACTAGAGCCCAAAGTGGTAAGAAGTCATTCTTTTTCTCTTTTTTTTTAAAAAACAGTTGATACCAACTGCCACGTCCATCTCCTCCAATTAAATGCTTCCCTTTTGTTATGCGTTCCCTTTTTCTTTATTTTCCAATTCTCTCACGCACAATACAATATATCAGAACCTTCTCATCTCACTCTTTGTCTGGGGAAGATTTTGTTGCTCCCTTAGCTGTAAAAAGCGACATTTACTTGGAGGCTTAATGTTGTGAGCAAGCTCAGTTTTAATACCACCATAAATAACGTTGTCACACCCTGTCAAGTAATCTCTACTCCGGGATAGTGGTAAAGGCAAGTTGGCCTTTGTGTCAATGGGAAAGCATCATCTGAGACTCACGGCTACCATCAGTAAAATGTCACAGCCCACACTTCAACGATCAGAAACTGAAAAGCTGTGGCTCAACACTCTCCAACATGCAGCTGGTTTGAGTTTTTGATGAACAAATTCTTTCAATCTCAAGATCAAATAAGATATTTATGTATTAGCAGACATCTTAGATACTTTACATTGGGAGGTGGCAATACTCTGGATGTTAATCTGAAATACAGACACAGGCTTTGAGTTTATGGCTCACACAAAACTACATGATGGTAACTTCAGGTAAGAGTCTGTATTTCAGTAAAAGGTCATCATATAATATTCACAAGAGCAAATCCATACATTAGTTGATGCACTGTCATCATGCATCCCACAGTATAGTTGACCCTTTTACTGCTGCCCATCGCTGTGCCACTACCTCTTGGCTGTTAGTGCTGAGAAGAGCTGGCTTCCTAACACCCAAAAGCACCATAAGGATTCTGTCACAAATTAATTTCTTCCAAGATCAAGTAAATAAAGAAACACTCCTGCTTAAAACCGGGCACAAAACACAACATCCACCTATCCAGCATGATGATTTCAATTCAAACACGAATTCAGCAAAAGCCCAGGGTGTGTGAGAGAAAACATGAAAACGTGTGTCTGGTAGCCTACTTACAGTCAGCTCCAGAACTTTTAGGATGTATCTTACTGACATTCCTAAAACATGTCCTGTTAATCATATTTTTCGCATGTGATAGGCTTACTGCCCAGTTAAAAAAAAAAAAAAACAGATCCCATTCCATCCATCACAAAGTATCATTCTAAAGAATATCAGAGTAACGCTGGAAGTAGGCTAGAGTAAAAACTTGTACAACAAGTAGAGTGTGGGTCAACTCACCAACTGTAGAGTGCATATAAAGATGAGCGTGCACCGTCCGCTGCAGCAGCCCATTGTGTCAGCGGTGAAAACGTGTCTGATCCGGGGAAAAAAAGGGACTTGGAAACGGGTCGAAGGAGCTCTCAATGTGCCGACCAGACTCAGTCCTGATCCAAGCACCGGCGTCCCATTCTCCTCTTCTGCTCCGTGTGTCTTTGGCTGAGCCAACCCCCCCCCTCCGCGGCAGGATCGCCCTGGCTGCTCCGGCTCTGTTTGTTTGCCTCCGCTCCTGCCGGCCGGTCGCACTTGAGGTGACTGGCTGGGTGGGTGGGAGCCGGTGTGTATGGAGGGGGAAGAGGGGGGGGAAGAGGGGGGGGTGATGGTGTTGGGCTAGTCAACCGCGGGCTGGGGCTGGGATATGTGGCTCACTGAGGGCGTCAACTGGTTTCCGGACGCTGTCTGTGGTGTGTCACAAGAGACAACGCGCGTTTATTTTCAAACAGAGGTAATTCATTTATTGGCATGCTGACCGAATAAATTCTATTAAAGCACAAGAAATTAAAATGCTTATCAATATCAATTAGAATCACAAATAAAATATCAAAGCCAATTTTTGGCATTTATTTGTGTGGAAATGTTACATGTTCACAACAACTCATTTCATTTTGAGGTTTTACGACTTTGGTGTGTGAGCGCGTGCTGAGAAGGAACACTGGATTGAAGACATGCAGCCTATGGGTTAAATGAGCTGCTATTAATGACGCTGCTGCTGATGGAGGACAGGCGCCATCTTGTGACCATATGACGAGATGACACCCCTGACTACTGACAAGTTTAAAAATAATAATAATAAAAAAATACAGGGTCATCATTCAAAATGGAAGCCTGTTTTTTTTTTTAAACACGTGTCTTTTATAGACGTTTGAACTCATTCAAATTCTTACAGGCTCCCTCATTATCTTAGGCACTGTATAATACTTTTAATCTCAGTGCCCTTTCTGGTTAAATTGTTAATTTGCTATTTTTAATAGCCTACATTTATTTTGCTACACGCAGAATCACCCCCTCAAATTACTGGCCCTGCCTTTCTCCACACACGCCCTTTGTTTTAATCTCAGTTTGCCTAGCCATTGCTCGCTATGATTTATGATATAAAAATATTTTAAAATGAACTCTCTCAGTCACCCTCCTCCTCCTCTCTCTGAGTGCAGGTTCCACCTCTCTCTCTCTCTCTCTCTCTCTCTCTCTCTCTCTCTCTCTCTCTCTCGCAACAGATTTATGAATTTTTTATACTCGTCTGCGAGCTGAGTGAGGGAACACTTCACATCTTATTTCATCACACATTCCTCCGCTTTGCTCCTTTAAAGTAGCGCTCCATCTCCTCTCTGCTCCGCGCCGCCCTTCCCACCTGGTCCAGCCGGGCCCAGTAGCCCCTCCCCACCAGCGCCAAAAATAACCTCAGGGTATTTATGGAGGCCGGCGAGCAAGCACGAATTATTTTTTTTAATCGGTTGGGGGGGGGGGGGGAACTGTTTTTTCATCATGAGAAAAACCTGAAAAAAATAAGCATCGTGATCAATTTGAAGTAGCATCACTACCCCATCGGTTTTCTCTGATGATAATGTTTGTCTATGCTTTTCTAGTCGTATTTTCTAGTCTTCTATCTAGGCATTCTTAGGCACATAGGCTACCAGTTCGCTCAGGTGTGTGCTCAAGGTCCACGTGAACCAACAAAGAGCCTGTACATCAAGGAAGATGACGAAGGCAATGTAATACAGTTAAAAGCTCTGGAAAAATCAACGTGGACCTTGATTTAGGATTAGGTTTTATCAATGTGTTATTAAAGTTCAAGAAAGAAAATTCATGTTCAACCATTCATTAAGCTGGGTTTCAACAATGATGCTTGTACCTTTCACTGTGTAAAACATTTATTTCAGATCTACATCACATAGAAATATTAGAGATGGACCGAAACCGTTTTTTTGCTTCCCAATACACTATTCTGATACCTGAACTTGAGTATCGGCTGATACCGAGGACTGATCCGATACCAGGGTGTCATATATTTTATTATGTTATAACAACTGTATACTACTATCCCTGTATGAATGTGATATGATTTATATCTTTGTTGTCGGTCTGGCTCAGGTTAAATTCTCAAACAATGAATGCCACAGAACTTTATTTTTTTATCCAGTTTGACAGTCAGTTATAAATAAGCTACTTTAACGTAGATTTTCATTAGGGCTTTATTATGTGGTATCGGATCAGGGCATAAACTCCAGTACTTCCTGATACCGACACCAGCGTTTTGAGGCAGTATTGGAGGCGATACCTATCAGGGCTGTAGTCCACCTTAGTCGAGTCCAAGACAAGTCCAAGACCAGGAATAGTCAAGTCCAAGTCAAGACCAAGTCAAGACCAAGTCCAAAGAGGTTTGAGTCCAAGACAAGACAGAGTCCAAAAAGGTTCCAGTCCGAGTCAAGACCAAGTCCAGGACAGAAAAAAGGTCTTATGCATGACAGTATCAAGACAATCTTTTTGGGTTTCACTTTCCCTCCAATATTATTATCAACATAATAAAGACACCTGGACTCGGTCAAGACCAAGTGCCATATTTGGCAAGACCAGTGGCCGAGACCGAGACAAGTCCAAGTCTATAGAAAACCGGTCTTGAGTCTGGACTTGAGTCCAAGACCGGACTTGAGTACAACAGCCCTGATACCTATACTGGTATTGGAACATCTCTAAGAAATATTCTAGATGCCTTGTTTGAACCTTTCTCCACACATTTTGCACCAAATTCAGGCTAATAGGCAATATTTTCTATATTTGGAAACATTTGAACAGCTACAATCCTAAAATAAAGTTGAAACAAAGTCAGTTTAAACAAAGCTGGGCTGAATCACTAGTTTGTAAAAATGGGCACACCAGCTGGTCTAACACGTTATTAAATGTAGGAACTATTTCTGTGTGTATTCAGTGGCATCAACCAAGGTGGTTGTAACAGCTGTCATGTTTCACTGCACGGAGCCAGTAAGTGCAGGAGCTAGTAGAATACATTAGTGACTGTCCAGCACATTTTGCACGCATGAGGCTCACTCATTCACAACTGCATTTCTTGAGAGAATACATTTCTGAATGTGTGCCATAAAAAAAAAAAAATGTCTGTGTGTGTATGTAGGTTGGTGGGTGGGAGAGTCAGACTGAGACAGAAGAGCCAAGGCTAAAATAAGGTCACTGTTACAGTTCTATTTAGGAGCCTTGATGGAAATTCTCCTTGTGTTCCCAATTTTCCCATTTTGCCCAACACCTCCTTATCGACTCACCCTGTGTGTTTGTGTGGGTGTGTGTGTGTGTGTGTGTGTGTGTGTGTGTGTCCAGAACCATTCTTTCATGACAAGTGTGTCCAGGCCCTCAGGGGCTGCTGTTCTCCAGAAAGACACTAACGTGAAGTGACAGGACAGCCAGTGGTGAGCTGCTCTGAGGGGACCTGCATTGTGGAGGAGACCCAGGAGTCTGGCTAGTGGGTGGACAACAATAGAGAAAAGACCTCAAAAGGACAAGGCTTTTTTCTCTCTCTGAAAGCATCTTAGGCTGGCGCTTCTAGTTCCCACTCTTTCTGTCTTTCTCTCTGTTTCTCTATTTCCTTCTCTTGTCACACATTTTGGCGCTCAAACACCCCAGTGAAAATTCCTCATGGAGACGCTGTCTGTTTCATGATTATCTAACAGCCAACTCCTCATTTGTGAGGCTGGTGGAGATATGAGATCAAAGTAGGTTGTTTCCTTTCTTGCGCTCACAGCAGCCAGAATAACTTCCCCAAATAATTGTGGTAAAAGCCTGTACCACAGGTTTAAAAAAGATGCCATTATTCAGGCTGAAATACTGTTTGTCACCTGGGGGTGCTGCTGTGCAACAGAGACAACACAGACTACTTTGCATCGGTGTACCCAACACCAACTGTGGCAAATATTACATCATAACCTAACCTTAAATCAGCTAAATGAGCTGCTATCTTCAGATCTACAGGACATTTATCAACACAAACTATCCGAAACAGCTGTGAATTACAGCCACCGCTGGCTGTCCCAAACTATGAATGCTTTCCTTATTCAGGCCCAGGTTTATTAAAGTTTTGGATTATGCATGCGACCTTGGAGGCAGCGTCTCATCTGATTTTTATTCACTATTTTGCCATTATGAAAGTTCCAGACACAATGAAGAATAAATACAGAGGCTATTATGAGGAGCATGTTAATAATTTATAATAGGATGATGCTTTGGTGAAGAAATACTGGGTGCCAGAATCCCAGTTGGTGTTATTCTAACACTGGCCGCTTGTGGGCAGTCGTCTGTGAGGTCAGTTTTAATTGAATGGGTGCCTTTACAGGTGCCTCAAGCCAGTCACAAGATGGGATAATACAGGATATTAGGTAGGTTTCCTTCAAAATAAATGCATTGAATTAGTTGAAGATTCTCTCCAATAACTGTGGCCTGTTGTACGACTGTGAAAATGCATTTTGTAAAAAGAAAAACATTCTTTTTTATGTGATCAATATAATATCTTAGTGCTTCTATAATCTCTAGAATTATAATTAGTTTAGATCCATAAATTGGAAACAGATGAGAGGTTGGGGCAGGTATGAGGTAGGCCATTATAATATAATGTGTCATTACGTTAAAATTTTGTTTTGATAAATTTAGTTTTACTAAGTAAAACAAGATTTCTGAAAACAATGTGTCAGCTTATTTAAATAAAAATTGTACCTGCATGCCTGTATTAATGCTAGCTAGGTTATTTCTCAGTATCTGCCCGTAGCTAAGGACTTTAAACAGGAGAGCTTGTGCCATTACTTCTTTCTGTTGGGTAAAGTTATTTAAAATGGACCAGAACGTGTAATGGTCTGATATGACCAGGCTAATAATTGCAAATAATAATGTGCAATTAAAAAAAGTCACAAATGAATGCATTTGGCAAAAAAACAAATGTGCCAAACAACCAAATAATGCAAACTTAAACATATTTAACTTGTTAGCAGAAACAGCAACATGACCACAGGCATTCCTTTAAAGTAATTTTTTCAGCAATTGTTGAATGTAAATATACATTTTGCAGGTTTATTGTAGCCCCGGTTTGTTGTTATACTGAATGTCTGGTTGTTGGCTGGCTCAACGTTTGGCTTTCTTTGCTGGTGACTCATTAAGGTTATAAAGCAGTTAGCTGGTGTTAGAAGTTACCGAGAACTGTAGCTATAAGCAAACTGAAACAGAGTTCATTGCATTGAAAATATTTAAAATTATTTAATCAATATCAGAACACTTTATAATTTATTTTGCAATATTGATTTAATCCGTGCCAGCCTTAGTTCTTCGCTGAAAGTGTCTGAAAGCTGCAAAAGAAATGTTCATCGTCATTGATATTTACAGTAAACCTTATAACATTAAATGCCAATAAACCTGTAGGCCTGTGTAAAGTATTGTTTAGGTTTTCCCAGTTGCATGTGTTTATAATTGCTATTGATATGTTTGCAATGTCCTCATTCGAGATCATGCCTTTTTTTTTTTGCTTGCTGTTATTGAGGTCTAATCCTCTTTTTTTCAGATTTGTTTCCTAACATGAACAAGTTTAACGTTCGTTTGATCATGAGCGTTTTATTTTGAAAGCCAGTTCCGGAAACCAATCTAGTTAATCTGTCTAATTTGACAGTGGTTTCAGTCACATGGTGCTGCGTTACCGAGAGCTGATGGAGCCAGATGAGAGAGGCAGGAGGCGAGCCCCTCCGGTTGCGCGTCAGCATCCCCTCAAATAGGAATCCGCTGCTGTCACTCCTGCCCCACATACTGAGAGACGGCCGCCTGGAACCCTGAAACAACAGTCTAAAGCGAATTTCACTTGGCATGCAGCTGTTTTTGCATGTGATGCCAAAGAAGAAGAGTCAGGGGAGGCTGTGAGAAGGCTGGAGCCTGGCAAAGAATGATAGTGAGGATCAAAGCGCGCTGTCCCAGGAGAACTCATCTGAAGAGCTGGCCGCGAGAGACCGGGATGCTCCTCTAACGCACCAGGAGGCCAGTGAGTACATTACATCTGATCCCTTTCATTTTTTGTTCGACTTTCGTGACATCTGGACAGTTTTGGACCGTTCAGCGTACCTGTCCCTCTTTATCGCTTCTGAATTATTCCCTACTCGATCCCACCTGTCTGATCAATTATTCATAGGCTCCTTAGTAAAGTGCACCATAACCGGTTGGTCAGCGATGTGTGAAAGTTGCCTTGCTAATTTGGAAATGGTGCACTTTCCCACCCTGCAACACCCTTAACTCTGCATGCGCGCATCACGGTTTAACATCATGCAGGGTGGGAGATTGGGAGGTCGTTCGTGTTCCCTTTAAAGTTTTGATTAGAGTGAACATGTGTTGCACATTGCGGCCACTGTGTCGGTGCAAGGCTAATTAATAAAGCTTTTGTGAGGGATCTCCTATCACAGACACTCATCATTAATCCGCTGATGGCCCAGAGGGCGTGGGTTGCTGTACGTGATGATAAGGGAAAGGCACCAGTCACAGCAGGGTTGATTATTATGGACGCAGAACTGATGAACTCAGAGACTGTAAGGTGCACAAGAGGAGAAGCAGACATATCAAACAGAATCAGAAGTTTTCATGTTTCATTTTAACCATTGATTGGTGACAATGAGGATGACTTGTTTTACCAAAATAGTTCAAGTTTTGTCTGTTAAAATACACATTTGTCTTAAATTTAAGGTTGTCTAGTAGCTTGAAATGATTGCTAAGTAGTTAAGCAGTTTTAATCATTGCCCCAACTATTTCTACAAATCACTCTGTAATGATTTTCTCACCTGTAGTGAAGCGCCCGCTGTGCTGCTGAAGGTGTGGGTGTGACTAGAACTTCTCTAGCAGGCTCAGTGCATGTAGATGAATGAAATCCACTTACTATGCAGCAAGGGTTCCCATCTCCAGTGTGTGTGTGTGTGTGTGTGTGTTTGCGTGCTTGCTTGCGTGCATGTGTGTGTGTGTGTGTGTGTGTGTGTGTGTGTGTCCATGTGCGTGTGTGTTTCACCTCATTACACTCATTGTGTTGACTTAAGCAGGAGGGTCACCCCTGAGGCGAGTTCTCCTGCCTTATTGAGGAGTGATGCCCTGAATTACACCACACTCGCCCTGATTGCAGTACAGGAGCACACTAGGAGAAGCATTTCAGCTAAAGTTAACGACTGTTATTTTTGACTGAAGCATCACGTATGATGTATGTTTCCTGGTACAGAAAAAGTAAAAAGTCAGTGCATTATACAACCACCAGTATAAAGCTGTCCCCCACTCACTACAAGTGTTGTTTTGTTGAGAGGTGCTTAACTCATGGATCTCGTATATTTCAAATTTGTGATTGAGCTCCAGTGCTGGTTCGAATTCTGGGCAATTATGTTCACAGCATGCCCACGCGCACTTTGTACAGGAGCTCCTCTATTCTTGGTTGTTCTACAAACTGACAAAAAAAACTCGCTCCTTTACAGCCTGTGTACTGCATTTCTCCTGAGGCGTTCTCAATATTCTCCCTGTGTATGTATTAAACATCAAGCATGTTGAACTGCAGGCACGGGCCGAGCACTTTAAGGCAGACTCAGTCTTCTGTGGAGGGTGACAGAACAGTCAGATGGCCCCCACAGGGCAGAGAACAATTCCTGCTGCTGATGCACCCAAGGCGACAGGACTGGAGCACTATTTTCTCCCTCCCTCCCTCCCTTCCTTCCTCCCTCCCCTCTCATCCACCTTCCATCCCATCATCCCTTCCCACCTTCATCTCATAGAAAAAAAACACACTCTCTCAGGTTCATTTGCACATCTGCACCACAGCTTGTGTGCTCTGTCTACCTCCCTCTCGTCTGCTTCTCATACATGCCTACATATATGAAACATGCATATATTGTCTGTCAAAAGAGTAACATCTCTGAGTGGCTGTTTAGGTCACATATCCTACCTGCTCTCTCCCACACTATACCTATACTTTCCTGTACACACTATATCATCTCAATCCCCATGCATGATTTCTTGTTCTCATTATTATAATCTATTCTCTCCCATCTATTCTCTCAACACCCATATGCTCAATTTCCACTTTAGCATCCACTTTAATATATTGCAGTCCAAAATGATGCCTGCAATCTTCAGTTTTTCTTTACACTGTGATAGAGGTGCTAATTAAAGGATATGTTTCACCACTGAAGTCATAGTTAGTGATTGTGTTGTACTCGACTGCTTATAATCGGGAGGTGTTTCTAATATTCTGGCCATTTCATGTATGGAAATAGGGAGGACAAAATGACCACAGTAATAAACATACAATTTAATTCACTAATTTCCAACAATGTCAACAAAGAGCAAACATTATTTACTCAGTAAAGGTAGAATTTATTGCAGAGCTGTTGTAGTGAATTGCAGTGGATTGTACAGGTGCATCGTATAAGGTGTCCTTTATTTATTTATTTGTACATGCTGTCACAATGTGTAAAACACAGTACTATTCTTTCTTACAGCCTTACCTTTAAAGTCACATGGTACTACAAACATGTTTAGACTAAAAGCGAAGCAAATTTTAGAGGGTGTGCGATTACATACATAAAATACATATAAACTGACGCAAATTATGACTGTACTTCGTAAAACATACGGAACCAAGAAGAAAAAACAGTGAAAGTGGAGGAAAATAATAGAAAGAACTGGGGTTTGTGGTACGTTTTGAGATTATGAGTTCTCACACAAACTTACATGTATCGGTTCACTCTTCACACTTATAGTCGTACATATATGTTGCTAGCTAGCAAAGATGCTACACTGGCTTTTTTTGGGAGATACACACACAGGAGAAAATAGTAATATGCTGTGTGCGATTGAGAAAAGTCTATGTGTAGAAAAGAATAATAGTATACTGTATCTAAAGAAAATGACAGCTAACTTTATGTCACATAGAATAGCTGTGTGTATATGTGAGACAGCGTTTGATTCAAATGTCAGTAGTATTGCACAATCATGGTACCATTGACCTTACTATTGTTTGAATAAAGCTTAGTTAATTTAAAGTTGTCCTAAATGCTGTTTGGCATGATTTAAATTATCATTGAAGCCTTAACATTGCTCGAAATACCACTTGGAAGGTTACAGGCTTTTTCAAGAAGGCTGTAAGCCAATCAGAAACTGAGGATTTAAACTGCCTTCATGATCTTCATGATCAATGAATGATCAATTCCCACGCAGTAGGTTATCACACACACACACACACACACA
>NC_045739.1:6768887-6770321 GCF_008692095.1 Etheostoma spectabile
CACACACACACACACACACACAATTCTTATTACCAAGAGAGTGAGTATGACGGTGTGTCTGAGAGTGAGGATTGGAGTGTTATACGAGTGAACAGAGAACACTGGGCTCACAGTTATTTAGGGTTTTGTGAAAATGTCATTGTCTGAGTCCTTTGGTTGTTTAAAAAGGTGCAAAAGTGTGATGCGAGCTCTACAAATCCCCGAGTAAATGGTCTGTGAATCCTCAAAGTGTATATGCGCACACGTGTGTGAGTGCATCTCAGCTGTGTGCATAATAGCTCAGGGATCGGGGGCTGTAGATTGGCCAGTCAGCCAGACAGATGTGCCCTGGCCTGGACTTGGAGTGCGGGGCCTCAAACTGGCCTGCCACCCAGCATTAATGCCATAGATCCGTGACTAAAGGGCTCAGGGCACCACTCACTGTCTGCATAAAATGTTCTTAATTATTAATGCTGTGTATAGGGCAAAAAGAGGCATTAGAGAGGCCAAGGGAGGAAACAAAGAAATGAGCACTGAAGGAAGAAAGAAAAGGACTGGCATGCAAATAGAATGGGGAAAAATAGCTTTTGAATAGTTTTCTTTTTTACTTCTCTGTTGGCCTATTGTGACCTGAACATTGATATCAAGCACATACTGTATAACACCAAGTTTAAACAAAATGAGATCACCACATCAACCAGTGATCAAGAAAGTGTCAATTAAAATGAATTGATGGAAAGTTCACAGCAGTCACTTGCATGTCCTAATTTTTCAATCCATATACAGAATCCCCCTCATTAATCCTTGAGTGCACGGGTGGTTTAGCATCCGTCATCTCAGTGTGCACTAAATACATTTCAGGATAGGCTCAGCACTGCAGTAGCTTGCCATTAGAGTAGGAGTACTGTAATTCATAAGTATTGATTTATGTCTCAGCAGCATTACAGCATAATGTCCCTGAACATGACCATATACAACACAATAAATAAAGCAGCAAAGAAAAGTAGTGATTTCCGCTATTCTGTTAACTCCCCATTATGTCTAATGTGAAACAATCATAATACAAGAACATAACTAATATGCTTGTTCTGAACATTGTATCTCAATTATTGCATATAGATTATGTTCCCCACCTAGCAGCCAACCACGTGAACTGAGAGGAAACATGCTCTCGTTCTGAAGCTTGTGTGAAACCTTTGGTGCTTTCTTTACTAGAAATGTACAATATTTTTTTTTACAGTGTATATCTACTTGCATGCACACTTGTTTCAGTAATTAAAACCATACTTCTAGCAGTCATAAAACATTAGTTTAAACTTCCTATCAGCTGGTTTTTAGAGTAATAATAGTCTCCATTGAGAAAATATTCCTTCAACCCTCAACTCATATGTAGTCTCATATGTCTGGTCTTTAATTTATTAGCCTTCTCGTGTGTGTGTGTGTGTGTGTGTGTGT
>NC_045739.1:6770331-6771928 GCF_008692095.1 Etheostoma spectabile
GTGTGTGTGTGTGTGTGTGTCTGTGTGTGTGGCTTTTCTTCATTTTTCACGGTTACAGTCATATATGCCCTTTCTTTTTGAACCAGTGTAGGTGCCACTTTAGCCCCAGGTTGTGCCTCTCCATTACACATGCTCAAGTTGTATAATGTGAACTAAAATGTAAAACTTAATTATTCTTGGTGTACATTGATGTTTCTTTCCAGTATTTTATAATACAAAAAAAAGGAAAATTATTTGGTTTACCTGGAAATGCTTGGCCCTGTGACTCCAATGTAATGGTAATACATGAGAGGCACACACTGGAGCTAGAATGCCACTGTAGTTTTGTCCATCAGTCAAGATGAAGACGTGCTGACCAACACAACTTTGCCCCACAATTTTAAATAATGTCAAATCTTTTTTTTTTTTACCCTTTCTTGCACTATCAATACACCACACTGTCGCCTCAGTTTTCTGTTGTTTGCAGCTGGACTTTTCAACTCAGTGCATCACAAAATAGAGGAGACCGTTTGGTTTTTCATTTTTAAAGTTTGTCACTTCTTTTGGGCGGAGAAGTGTTTATACCAACATCTGCTTTTAATTAGCAGGGAGGGGATGCACTTGTGCTTTGTTTTGTGCTGTTAGATCGGCATATTATAACATAAAAATATCGCCTGGCTTTGCTTTGAGGAAGAGGCAAGCGTTAGATAACCACTTTTCATGCTCTGATTTGGGCCAAGCCTTAAACCAACAACTTGTTGGCCACAGGAGTGTTTTGCCAGAATTTGCTTCACACTCCTACCAAGCAAATTGACTGCTAGATTCTGTCTAAACACACAGAGCGGGAGTATGTAGTACTCATAATGCCATATAGCAATATAATCATATAGCAAACACAGTAAGTGACAGGCCTATTGCATCAGCACATTTGAGATCATTGAATGATGCCATCATGTTCAGCAGCTAGATTGCAATATGAAAACAGACCATTTCTGCAAGAAATAATTCCAAGAATAACATTTTACTTCTATACACATAACTGTGATAAAGGGATAGCTCCAGAATGATTATTATTATAAAGCCAGTCATGATGTATGAGTATGTTTGGCTGTATTTGTGCATGTATGTGTGTTTCCACACCTTTCCATTCCATCTGTCTGTATTTGCATATTAACAGTATGCATATATTTGTATGTTTTGTTCTAATTGGCAACACAGTTATGGGATTAACAAGAATATGAGGTGTATCACTCTGCCATTAATGTCTCCTTCCTGTTCGAGACGCAGACAGCCAGTGTAAGCATGGTGTGCTCTGGTGGGCGAGTTCACCTTTGCAACAGTAGCTCTTTATTGATTCCTCTGACAGTCGCACAGGTGTTGGCGATGGAAGATCAGCCTCTGCACTCAAAGAGCGCGAAGACAGCTGAGCATTCATGCTGACTAGTGTGTTATTTATTCATTAACAGGCGGTTTGCTCCTCAGCTCTGCCTCAGAGGACCATTTTCACCTGTTTCACCTCCCGAGGTTTAAGACAGCGTTGCATTTGATATCAGAACTGTCTCGGGTGTGCAGGATCACACAAATGCACGCACACACACGCACACACACACACACACAC
>NC_045739.1:6771938-6780797 GCF_008692095.1 Etheostoma spectabile
ACACACACACACACACACACACACACACAGTAGCATCCACCTCACCCCCCTCGCCGAGTATGAATGAGTGAGACTGTATGGACAGTGAAAGCCGGAGGAAGAATGAAGGGTGGAGTTGGAAGGCTCCGGGGAGCGTGGCAAGGCAGATCCTATATTGATTAGTTTAGTAAGAGAATCCGCAGGCATTTAGTGGTGCTCCTTAATAAGAGTGGCTTGTGGAAAGAGAGATCACTTTAGCTGAACTCCACTCCAGAGGTTGCCTTTGACTTTAAGAAATGGTTCACAGCAACATCTAAATGTAAGCAAGAGGGGACTAATCCGTTTAGAATGTGGTATTTGGCAAGTTTCAAGATTTAGAAATATGTCTTTGCACAAGGATACGTCGGCTTGACAGTTATACCGCTCAGGTTTTCAAAAGCAAAATAAAGGTAATTTGTTGCAAGGCAAAAATTTTTAGGATACTATCACAGATGTGTGATCCTTCCATTTCGAAACCTAAGCCAGCCAAACTTTGCGTGTACGTATCACATATAGCACACAGCCGGATCACACAAAGTGAATCTTGCAGCGGGTCTGTGTGCTTGTCGCACTGTGGATGTTGTGGTTTTTTGCGTTGGCTTTTTTATACAGATTGTATCTGTCTGTCTTGGTATTAAGTCAAGAGCAATGGCTTCAGAGAAACTCTGAGCTATTTTAGGAGGCAGCAGATTGTGTTAAGCGAGGAAGTGAAGTGACACAACTGGGGTTGAGATTTCTCGGTGCCTGAAAACCTTGAGAATATCTTTATTTAGTACTTCGCTCCCCCGACACCTTGCAGAGTGCACCTAGCTACCATCAGATAATGGGTAGCTATGGAAGAACGCAGCACATCAAAGCCTGAAGATACACCATCACATTATTCACATTACGATACTTTTTTATTGTAGAATGACATATTAATCAAGGAGGACTGTTATCTCCATCCCTAGGTCATTTTAGTTATTGTCTAACTGGCGCATAAAAGGTATTTTTGTCACGATTTTGACATTAAACTACATAGATTATTAAATTTGAAAAGTGTTACCAACTAATAGAACTTTGAAGAATGTGGAACGTGTGATACTTGGTGTGTGTATATTATTGAGAGAAGGGCTGGGACTATTTTGGGCTGTTTTTGATCATTTAATTTTATTATTTATGTATTCACCTCCACATGAAAGAGAACTGAGGTCCCAAGTGGTCTCTTTCTTTTTCTCTCACACACTTGGCTTCACTCTTTCATGTGCATACACACACACACACACACACACACACACACTCACTCACACACACACACACACACACACAGACACAAATCCACATATATTTAGCCATTTGTTACCATTTTCGTAAATCCACGTCATCATTTTAAGCATTTTTTGTATTTCATTTGATGGGATCTGTACGCCTCCTCCCTCTCTCTGTCACAATTGAGCTGATGCAATAAATTCCACTGTAATCTGACCCGTTTGTGTGTGTATGTGCAGCTCATTGTGTTTGCATGTGCCTGCACTTGTTTAATGAAAGCACCTGCTGTGTTTGTCCCCTTCATTCACCCATTGGATCGATAGCTGGGTCTGTCAGCATGGTGGCTGTCATCGAATATCTGCTAACCCAATTAGCCAAACCATGTACTAACCCAATTAGCTGAACCCCTGCACTATATTAACCTCATTCACACTGCCACACACACATACATCTCACTGGCATCAAACATGCAAGGCCCGCAGGTCAGACACTAAGCAAAATCACTACGGATATGATTTGCTCCTTCTATACTGAGCAGCAAGGCCTGTAAAATATGAATGTAATGTGAATTGTTTCGCAATTGTTTACATGTTTCCTCAATGAAATCAAAACTTTGTAGAGAAAGTCACATTACTAATATAGCCACATGCTTAGCACAATTGACAAAGCATTACATGCAGATTATGACTTTATTGACAGACTTTAGTGATCTTTAGTGTTGTAACATAAGGCCAAGTACCTCATAGCATAGTAATAGTATTTCAAGTAGCGTTAACAACAATTAGTTGATCAACTGAAAATGAATCAGCAATCAAATAATTGTTTTATTAATTCTTCAAGCAAAAAATGCCAAACATTTGCGGGTTCTAGCGTCTCAGATGTGAGGATTCAATGTTTTTCTTTGTTGAACCCAGTAAATAGAATTTCCCTATTGAGGGATTAATAAAGTGCTTCTTTCTTCTTTCTTTCTAACTGGAATATCTTTGGGTTTCAGATTGTTAGTCGGGCAAAATAAGACATTTGAAGATGTCATCTTGGGCTATGGAAAAGTATAATGCACATTTTTCTGACATGTTTTATCAAGATAATTGTTGACTAAAATGAATCAATAATGAAATGAATGGGTGTTTGCATCCCTAAATCCAAGTGTAAACAGTAGCCTTACGTGCATGTACAATACGCACATGTACGTACGGTACGTGGATGTATAGTGACTACAATGTAAGAAAATTCATATGGACAGCTGGATGCTAATATTAGCTTGTAGATTACCTGATCAAAAGAAGCAGCATGATTTTGAATTTTATTCAGCTGGTTGTTTCCAACTGTGGCTTCACTGTGGCACTGAAAACACTAAGGAGTTTATCTTCCACTCACGCTTCCCTTTTGTAACAACAATGGCAAAACAATGCAACCTTTTCCTAACTATAACAAACTACCCAGAGCAATGAGATTGAATAGCATCACGTTGACAGTCAGTCCAACCACAATACATATGCCATTCATAACATTTACCACCACTTAAGCAGAAAAAGGACAATAAATAGTGATTTTCTAACTAATATGATTAAGTTATGGCTTTCAGCTCTAAACAGCACATATAATTTTCAGTTCAGCAGCAGGCTGGATTTCAGCTGGATCACATGAGTCATCTTTGACTTTTCTACATTGTCAGAGCGAGGTTGTGAGTAGTGTAATAGATGAGCAGGCGTAGTAACTCGGCAGTAGCTGGGCTAGAGTGGAGGTGTAAGGTAGGTGGCCTTGGACAAGAAGTGCAAAGAAAGGCTGCATGACTCACTTAGAAAGGATGCATACTCCATTGAGAAGCAACCCACAGAGTTCTCTCCTCTGTCTCCTCTCCATCTGTGCTGCTGTGTAGGATAATCAGAGACAGAGAGAGAAAGGAAAGTGATGGCAACATGCATGTAGGTTACCATTTGAGAATACACCTGGGGTAATGGTTTTTCCATAAGCTGCCATTGTTGAGGCCGACCCGGCTTTTAAGACTGAATCAAATCGATGGCTTCTCCGTCTGAGGCTGGGAGGAGCAGGGCAGCCTCTCTCTGTCTGCACAGCCACGATAACACTGCTCAATCGGCACTAACAACCTTTCAAATGGAAATGGAATATCAAGTGAAAATTAGACACAGTCATCCGGATGGTACTTAGCACTAGGCAGTGAATAGGAGATGGTAGCATGACGGTTGAGGGGTGTGTCGCGCCTTGGCTTTGTGGTGCCAGAGCTTTGCTTTTACAGAGCAAGCGGGGTGCATGTTGGGCTTTTTTTTAGGGTTTTCTAAAGAATGTACACACCCAAACACACACACACACACACACACACACAGGAACTGTGTTGCATATTGAGGCATATAAGATTGGATGCAAGCTTGCAAGTGCAGAGAGTGACTCACCCAAAACCATGGGGGCGTCTGCTACAGACAGTATGCTAACTTACAGTATACTCTCATCACAGTGCCAGTTCCTTCTTCCTGTGTCTCCCCCTCTCTCTCCACATTTCTTCCCGCCTCTCTCCCTGTCTCTCTCCATCCCTCATTAGCTTGCTTGCAAACACACACATGCAGACCCACACAATCTCTGGATAAGGGAGAGGAATCATACATAAATTGCTGACATAGAAAGCTAATGCTGTGATCAGATTGAGTACCGGCTCAGTCCCGTAAAAAAAAAACCTGGGGAATGGTTCAAAATAAATCACTCATAGATTCTGCCTGTCCTAAAGATTAAAGTTGGAAGGAAGTGCATGTGAATACGTGCGTGTGTGTGTGTTTGTGTGTGTGTGTATGATCTATAAAAATGAGACAGCTAAGTTTGTCTGTGTGTGTCTGTGTGTTGCAGTGTGTTGTTGAATTTACAGCATACAGTCTACAGTATGTTGTCTGTGTGAGAGTTACAGACTGTAAAGCTGATTAAAAGAGCCACTGGGCAGGTGTGCTGTGGTAAATGGTTGCATGAAAGTGTCGACATGTGTAACTGCTCCAATTGGCTCCCCGCAGTCGTCCTCGGGGAAATAAGGGCAGCAACACAAGCAGAGATAGGCTTCCACTGACAAAGAGTTTTGTGTCCGTCCTATATGTGCACATTTTCACTTGTTTAAAGTAAATGACTGATGTCAGAAGATGTGCAAAATGTGCAGATTTAGAAAAAATTTACAGATAATGTTCAATGGTTGTGTGTGAGTTTGTGTGCATGTGTCTGTGTATGTACATGTAACTAGGTTTAAATGTCTCCTGTCCTATAGTTTGTTTGTAAAGATTTATCTTATTGTGTGTAAAGTACAGTGCATGTACATAGAAAGTGTGCACATATGTGGGCATGTCTTTAGGCTATGTGTTTGCAAGAGACTTCCCAGGACTCCATATGGTGTCAGGGGTGATAAATATGCTCTAGGGGCACCACTCAGCAGCTGTTTGTGGACTCACGGCAGCACACAGTGAACCGGCCTTTACACTTTGCTCTAGAGGTCCGTGGCTAAGTGGGAATCTAGCCACAAACCCAACACAAACCGTACAAGTCACCCACTGTGCCGTGGGTTCAAATCCACCCAGCTCACCACCTCATTCGCATATCATACCTATTCTCTCTCCTCTCCTTTATGTCTTGTCTGTCTGTAGTTATTGTTGAAACAGTGACACAAAAAACAATGTGTGAAATTACATGCGTGAGAAATATAATAACAGACTCAACACTGTTTGCTTAAGTTTCAGACAACAGGAGCAAGACTGCACACGGTGCTTAAACACCCTCTGGTGCAGAAAGGTTGAACCCAACGGTAGCTTAGTTTCAGTTTTGCTGGTAATTCTAAAAGTATTTTTCTTTGCAACCATTTATTGAGCTAGAGAGGATTGTAAGGTGCACAGTTGGCTTAGAGAGAAGATAAGGGAACTAATTCCTTCTCTCTTCTCCTTCTGCTCTTTGATCCCCACCTCCCGCTTCATATCTCTTTGATTGCCATGTTTATGACAGCTCCTTTTCCCTTTTCTCCTCTTTCCTCTCTTACTGTGTGGTGTGGCATGTCAGCAGTTCATCTTCTGTTGGAGGTCTCTTGCACACATGGGCACACACTTAAATGCACGCATAGACATGCACGCATGGAAAGCACACACTGAGCAAGACGCACCCGCCTCCTTCCTTTATAGAGGTAAAGTGAGTGCACCAGCATCCGCGATGAATAATTGAGTTATCTGACTCCGCGCAGAAATAGCAATCTCGCCACACAAGTGTGAAAACATCACTTGCCACCCGAGACCTGGGAACTGGCGCTGCCGTGTGGGTCTACGTGTGTGTGTGTGTGTGTGTGTGTGTGTTTGCAATTATGCTTTTCTGACTTTTGTGTTTCTATTTTATAAGGCAAAGTGTAACACTGAAGTCAACAGATGTTGCACTGAGTTTGTGGATCGAAGCCACAAATTAAACACTTAACAAAGACATGATGCAAAAATACCCTTGGAAACTGAAAAATCCAAAATATTTGTGAATTAGAAATAAGGGGACATAAACTTAGTCACTGTGTCTCATCTTTTTTTCATTGAGTTATGATTGTGATCTCTGATGACTGACATGATTTTCGGGAGCATGTGACTCACAAAAAAAAGAAAAGAAAGAAATACACAGCCCAAAGCATAGAAATGTGTCTGATATAACCTATATTAAGTTTGGTTAGATGTACAATCAAATGCAGTCCAAAACAATATGCCTGTAATATGGTCTTCCTTTGTGAAGCTTATGATGTACTTTTTGACAGTGAGGTGTTGATTAAATGCTGTGATCATTTTCAGGCCATATACTGGAGGATGCTGTATTGCATTGATAAAAGGTGTTTCCAAAATTTTGTCCATCTCCATTTACAGATTGTGCAAGTGTACAAGGAAACAGATCAGTGTTTATGTAATTTCACAGAATATTAAGATGTAAACAAAAGCAGTTCTTCTTTTATTGCAAATTGACAATTATTCAGCAAATGCGTAGCGGATCTTTAATATTAAATAGTTTAAAATAAATTGTCGATGCTGGGGGTGAGACCTATTTTTACTTCCCCTTTTGATGGTGATGCCAGAACCTTGGGAGAGTATCATAGCTACTTAAATCCTCATAACTAGTGTTATTGGCGGAGCTTTGGCATTCTGTCTTTCTCTGTAAAGACTGACCTGATGTATATCAGCTACGAGGCCTGGCATATACTCTCCATGTGAGCGACTCCCAGGAGCCCTCTGAAGCAATTTGAATGGTGACACGACAAAGCTGAGGGAGCAGAATCACAGCGAGCTGACAAATAGGGCCAAATCTGACAGGCGAATCCTCACAGCAGCTCCACAGTTTGACAGATCCTTCAGCAGAGGAGCGCGAGCCAACGCCCTTCACAGCAGCACCGTTCATTAATGCTATTTCATAACACTACAGTAGAAATGATCACGTAGCAGCGAGGCTGTGTGAAACAATGAAGCCACATCTGCTATGACAAAGATAGATATTATTGTACGGTATTAGTGTAAAGGTTAAATGGTGAGGTTAGTGGGTTTCAACAGCCATAGGTCCAATATGTAGTGCAGTAAGGTGGGCTTGGTGGTAGACGCAACCAGCTGTTAGGTCTGAAAGATCAGAGCTCTGTTATGGGGAGACGGCGGCAGATTAAACGGCAATCCTACTGATCCGGCCCACACGCATGCACGCACACGCATGCACGCACGCACACACACACACACACATCATAGTGAAGAGGTGCTGCTGTGAGTGTCCACTAAAGAGATCTGGTCTGTACGTATGACAGCCTGCTGCCATAATAAGAACAAACCTGGAAAGAGGGCAAGGATGAGACGAGGGCGGAATGTGTGGGGTTAAATCTGGGGCAGGCTGTCCCAGGATGGACAGCATCAACAGCTGTCAGCGGGGAAGTCATTGACTGGGAGGGATGCTGGGACGATCCTGACATTATGAAGACAGTTGAGGTAGTAAAAGATGATGACAGCGGGAGCTATGAACCAAAATGGAAGTTCCCGGCAGTCAATCAGTGCAGTTATGAAAGTGTATGCATAACGTTTGACAGCCTGCTTGCACTGACATTTATACTGCAGCTGCAGCATGTGATTTAGCAACAGTGCGCAGGTCGGTGTCAGGCTAAATGAAGTGAGCTTCAGGCCCGAGGTCTCTATGTCTTCAGCAGGGTTAGGAGTCTTTAGCGTAGAAATCGTCATTAATCTGCTCTGCACAGACAAGTCAGGCAGAGCTGAGAATATCAAAACATATACGAAAGAAATCTCCCTGGATCATTTGAAATCCTGTTTGGCTGTTTCACTACATTGCAGCTAAGAGATTGAGCCATTCCTGCTCCCGCTTCTCCTGCGTCTGTTTCGCTCATTCTTTTGTTCTGGTGTTTTCCTCTCCTTCTCCTCTCTCCTTTTCTGTCTCTCTTTTACTGACATTCTCGAAGTGACTTCTTTCTCTCTAGTTCGCCTGTCTCTCTCTCGCTTCTCCTCTTTTTGGTGCTAGTTGGGGGATTGGGAGGGTTCCTCCAAATTGGCACACAGATGAATAATGCATCTAAAGCAAAAGCAGAGAGCTGGGGTTGGATATATATGTCTGTCAGACTCGTTCTCTGTATTACAGTTATGTAGGCAGATACTTCAGAGGAGAAAAAAAGATGTTCGTCGCTCTTTACCCAGCTTCTCATTTAATTTTCCTTCTGTCATTAACTCTTTTATTGTCATTTAATGTATGCATGCATGGCCACAGAGCACTGTGGCTATCATGCAACTTGCATACTGATCCATGCTGTGAAAGATTCTTGGATTTTCTAAGTTTTTTCAACAAGGCCGCTAGCTGCTATGACACACATGCATATTGCATGTGTGAGATTTTGATTTCATTTGATTCTCTGTCACTAAATGAATTAGTTTGTGTGTCTGTGTGTTGTTCTTGCTATTCCCAGAATGCAGTGTTAAAACGCATTCTGCACTCGTGAGCATAAGCTCAGAGTAGCACCATCATTAAAGTAATGAGCAGGAAGTTAGCACTGTAGTCAACCATAAACAGAGAGAGAGAGAAAGAGAGAGAGAGACAGACAGAGTGAGAGAGAGAGAGAGAGAGAGATCCCCAATCCCATAAGAATGAATCTTAAATCCTGAATGTTGCTTCTGACTTATTCTGGTTAATTAAGTTGAGTCAAGTGAGAGGAAAATGGGGTCTTGCCTTGCCTGAGTCTGTAGGATCAGCACTATACTGTATTTGCAGCTTATGAAGTCTCTCACTGGAACTGTCCTCTGTGCACTCAGAAAGCCCAATTAGAACAAACTGTATCTAGTCTATTCCTCCTATTGTTATTAGCTTGAGCTGCACAGCCTCTTTACACATGGAAACTCTCACACAAACTTTCCTTAGATTTTAAATATACATTCACACCAATAGTAAATGATTCCATTCAGCATCGTGTTTCAGGGTATGTACGCTAACAGAGTTTACTCAGCCTATCGCACTTTATCATTTATCCCCCATTTATAGTACAAGTTTTTTGCTTTGCACATCCTGCGCTCAGCAGTTAAAACACACACACACACACACATACACACACGCACACACACA
>NC_045739.1:6780807-6786385 GCF_008692095.1 Etheostoma spectabile
CACACACACACACATACTTCCAACCCGAAAATCAGAGAAACAAAGAAATCTGTCAAGCAACCTTTGGGATTTTCTTTGTTGTTTTATGGTGGAAAGATTTCGCCATGCGACACAGGATGAGGCAAACAAGTGAAATGTCAAAATTGTGTGTAACTCTAAAAATAAAACAACACAAGGGTTGCCATTTGAGCACATCACAGCCACACGACCGGGTGTGGAACAGATAAAACAAACACTTGTTTATACCCAACAGCAACTGGAGTGGAGCTGCCAACTGTCCCTCTGCTGAGAATAGAAGAGAGAGTGGATTTTACAAATGTGTTATGTATTTAACATTTTGAGATTATAAATATTTTTTTTCCTCTCCCCATCGTCATGAAGGATATAAATATGGTAGACGAACAAGAGTCTGTGCATGACCAAAAATAGCATCACAATCACGTAGCGCTTCCAAGTGCATTCATATATAATATACAGCTTATGATTTATTCATATCCAAATTACATAATACATTTTGAGGATGTAGTACAGAGGAAAGTTGACCAAATGTTATTGGAAAATATCAAGAAATTTGCTTCTGTGTGATATATTTTGATAAGAAAATTTGAAAAGGGTCACAAATATAGTTTTTTCTAAAGCTCAATAATTTCCTAATACAGTGTGCTGTAGTGTTTAGCAAATGTTACTCAGATTAAATTGCAGATTTGTTGTATTTTCAACTAAGGATTAAAGCTGTGGTAGGCACTTTATTTTTGGCATCATTGTGCAAAGATTCTATAATAATGTTTCAGCATATTGTATTTCAGGTGGTCTGAGAGACAGACATAACGGCCTTGTCCCAGACTTTAGACGTCTAGCTATATGAAAAGCTAAACAAAGTTAAAGTTAAAGTTTTTAATAAATGTACGTGAAGCAACTAATGTCAACATGGACAAAATCATGAATGTACTAGCTAATTTGCTTTTTGATGATGACCTGGCAAAAGTAACAACACCACATCTAGAAAGTTTTGTTTTCACAATGCTTCAATGTAGGATTATGATATTATTGCAATATGAAAATCTTTGGGATTTGGGATTTGGGAAAATCCTTTTTTTTTACTCTTAATTTATTATATGGTTGGAAGAAGTAAAACAGTATCCAAAACTTTTTACATCTTAAAAAGGATGACTTTTATTATTGTGTAATGTAAGAAGGACTTTAACTGTTTTGCCAGTCAAATTAATTAATTAATTAAAAATTTCAGGTTCAGAGTTTCTTTTCACTTTAAGCCCTGCTTCTACACCTCGGTTTGGCTCTGTTTTTAGAAAATCTAGCTGTCACTGGAGACTTTCTTCAATCACACGTCATTTCAGAGAGCGAGCGTTTCTATTGGCTGTTCTACATGCATTGCATTGCTGTCTGAATTTAAGTTTTTGAACAACAATTGAGGTCTTTGGAAGAGAGGAACATCGGGCTTTGGTCTTTCAACGTGCTTTATAGTGTAATATTATCAACCTTATCCTTGAAACAGAAGCCATTATCACCTTTACCGTGTTAGAGATAACTTGTTTATATTACTTGACTTGTTCTGTACAGATAACCTATAGTCTATATCCACGACATTCCACTCCCGGCATTGCACTTGTGCCGACAGAGATTCCGCAGGATTTTCTTCTTCTTTTGGCCGGATGTCCATTACTTTCCGCTTCTGCACTTCTTTGTGTCGGCATACTAAGCTCCGGTGGATTTACGTTGACTGCAGTTAACTACTCCTCAGATTTCTGCAGGGTAAATCAGGACAGCTAGCTAGACTATCCGTCACGCAAACCTTCCTCCGCAGCGCTGTGGAGGAAGGTCTGGCAATGTGAGACTGGAGATAATCCTACACTTGCCACTCATTAAGAGAAGGAGCTTTGAGCAGACTCCAAAATCATATTTGTTCTTGCTTAAGAGATTAGTACATTAGTCCAGGACAAATAGCTCAGCAGGTTATGTTCACTGGATCTGTTATGTGACCACTTGTGACAGGTCACTTTTGCAAACTGAATTTCCAAGTGCTGGTACAAGGTCTTAGTCTTCAGCGGGGGGGGGGGTGTGAGGCTTAGAGATAGGCATTGCAGCTGATGGCAAAAATATCAGAGGGTTAAGCTGTACCTTCACTGTCTAACTGCCTCCCTCTTTCTCCCTTTTTTCTTCTCTGTCTCTTCATCACTCCATGTTGTTATGCACGGTGCAGTAGTGTCCCCCAGGGCCGGAGATTACCATGGACATTATGTGATTTTGTGTGTCCTCTCAGATGTAATGTGCTGTAGTCCAGCCTTCTGATGAACTTGCCTCATAATGTATGGAAGACACACACACACACACACACAGATTATGTGTGTGTGGATGCCTGATCTTCAGATAGCGTGATAGACTGATTTGGAGGTGGGGCATATAGAGGGCAAGCTGCTTTACAGGTTGATATCCAGTTGCAGGTCAGTGCTGATGCTGAAGGATTAGCCTGTGTGACGGATAAGTTTGTAAAGCCTATGGAGGGGCATTTGCTAAGTTAACTGAATTCCTATATTGAGCAATAGTGCTTTACACTTCCTCCTACAAACACACACACACACACACACACACACACACACACACACACACACGCATCTTCATATGGTTACTCCATTGTTGCCCTTGATAATAATCACTTAGTTGGATCTGGGCCTAATGTGATGACAGAGAGTGAAAGCTGCGCTCAGGAACCTATCAGCCTTGTGAATCTCTAGCTACAATCAGGAAAATTGCATGGATGCTGGCTTTGTTAATCCAATGTGGAGTGGAAAAAGAGGCTTTTGGGGAAGTCTGTATGTGATAAGTGCAGAGCGCTTTGGTTGGCAGATACAAGTGGCAGTGACCAGCTAAGTGTAAAGCTGAATTGAAAGATGTTTGAATGTTTTTCTGAGGTGAGGATGAGGTACACAAGGCCATAGGGGGCATTTAACTGGTGTAGTATCATGCATATGTTTGGGTAAAATGTCAGTCTAAATGAAGACCTCTGCTTTAGTAACACCTGTACACGCTCATCAGCCATGTGATGTGACCTCACAAGAGCTTAACTTAATTTTATGTAAATTCAACAAACACTTTTAAAACATATTTTCTCCCTTACCCCAAGGTGCTATGTAACCATGATGCAGATAGTTTCATTTTCATGTGCTGAGGTTTTAAAATATCCATCTCTGAAAATTCTGCTATTCATTCAAAGAAGATGAATGGAAGTTCATGCTCAAGCTTGTAACTAACTACAGCATGTCTTTCCAGAAACAAAATCCTCAATGTCAACAATTTTATCTGGACTTGTTCTTACTTTAAAAGGTTCCAATTAAAACTGTTCTGATCAAGGCCTGTGGGTTATGTAAGTACAACCTAAAAAAGTTAAAGTTAGTAGTAATGACTTTTGTCACTTCTTTTGTTATGGTCTTACTTTGATTTGGGATATAATCACGATCTAAGCTTTAGAACTACAGTTCCCATATTAAGGGGGATGTAATTTTTCGGGGGGATGTAATCAGTAGTAAAATGTTGCCATGGAGTTAAAATGTATGTATGCCTAAATTAGCTATTAGCAGATCCTGTTTGCAATGTTCCCACGGACGTACAGACCGCTCTTACTGGATTATTTTGCTACTGAAAAAACACTGGGGATTCTCAGTGAATTTCAGGTTCTCAGACAAGAGCAAAAATATATGTATCATGCAACTTCTACTGTATGATGTATGTTTGTAAGTCTGCATATTCCTTATTACACTTTACTAGTACATGTATTTTCAGGGAATATCCTAACAGCGGTCAGCAATCACCCTCTTTTTTTAAGATAATTAATATATGTACTGTATATAAATATAATCAATAACCGAAGCCGTTGCCACTGCAGCGAGGACTGAGGGTGTGTATGTGGGCACACGCTTTACTAGGTGAGCTACCCAGGCACCCTCACTTAGGAATTTAAACTTATTGAAATGTTTCCCTCTATCAATCAATCTGGATGAGGGCATCGATTATCAATACTTTTTAACTTCCATATTATGCTTTAGGGTGGTAACAACCATGCATTTGGTATTCTGAAAATTCTCTTTCAGCAGCTGCACACATTTCTTTAATTTTAGATGACTGTAGGGAATTACCTGAGAAATGCTGAGGTTAACCTTAATATACTTAGTACTTTGTATACACTCTGCCCGGTTCATGCTTTCTCCAGCAGTTGGCTCTGTTGTTATTCAAGTCAGTTCCAATCAGTTGTTCTGCTCTTTCAGTAAAAGCTGTCCAGCACACAAAGCTGGACCAACATCTCTTGACCAAAGAAAGTGTTAATAATTTATAATAACTCATGATGTAATTCAAAATGTAACTGTAAATGTCATCTCTGAGATGTAACTCAAATCAGGTTATTTTTAAATCTAAAAGAAAGCTCCCATTTTTAAGATATTTTCATAGTCAAAGGCAAACACTGCAAAATGCTTTCATTTGCTCAAGGAAACTAGCATTATCTTATTAGGGTCTGTAGAAAAATGGTACTAGAACATATAATGAAGTCTTAAAGAGTTGTGAATGATAGATCCTGGGATAAACTGTTATGGGCAAAAAACATTTGAATGAAATGGGATCTGTTTAAGCCGAGAGCTGGAAATTATTAAACCTCTGTCTCAAAAACAGTTTTTTGTGCACATGAAATTTCAGCTGATTTTTCTTTTAAACAATCTATTTTAAGCGTAAGTGGGAGTAGAAACTAGTACAATTAGCTTTTGTTGAGTATATATTGCATAATACAGAGGCTGCAGAGTCTGTTAGTCCCTCCGAGGGTTAAACAGTTCTTTGGTTTGACATTTCATTGCAAAGTGATTGTGAAATCCAAAAGATTTGCAACACAATAGTGTAGCGTTTTCTGCTGGTGTGTGCGCATGTTTTGTTCTGTGGTGTGTGTGTGTGTGTGTGTTGCCGTGTGTGTGATCTCAGAGACACAGAGGAAACCTTCCACCCTGTGGTTGCGCTGCACCGCTGCATCCTGCTCGCTGCTCTGCCAGTTCTGCTGCTCGCATCCGCCCCTCAACGCGTCTCCCTAGCTCTCAGTTTGACCTCATTATTGCCATCATTACCATCGGTATCAGTAGCTGCACCCTTTATCATCATCGTCACTGACATCTTTATTATAATCATCACCAGCAGCAGCAGCAAGCATCAACAGGGCTATCACCATTACCGTCATCATTCTCAATAGGCTGTTATTATCATTGTCTGCATTTTTACTCATAACGTTCTGAAACGAAGATGGATGCTGGAATCAACATTCTTGCACCCTTGCTGTGTGTCGTTGTCGAACGAACGTGCTGCAGGGGCGTTGTGCGTCGTGCACATACTGCCTCTCCTCCTCCAGAGTCTTGTTCACCACTTGTGAGCTTCATATACTGTTAAGTGTGCCGCGAGACATGTGCTTCCATCCTGCATTGTGTTTGCTGGTTCAGAAAGCCTTGTATGTCTTTCACCTCTGAATATTTCAGAAGGGGACTGACAAAATGCAGGCAGAAACAGACCGCCGATGACCTCCTTCTCATCGCCG
>NC_045739.1:6786395-6789204 GCF_008692095.1 Etheostoma spectabile
CCCCCCCCCCCCCCCCCTCCTTTCTGTCCCCCCTCCCCTCTCTGCGCTCATCGCACAGCCTCTAAGGCTTCCCCGCTATTTCTCTCACTGTCTTCATCTTCCTCGTCTTCGTCATCCCTCTCTTTTCTCTCTTCCCTCCCCCACGGTTAATCACACCCTTCCCTCCTCGTTCCTCCTTTATGATTTTAGTGTGCTCCCCTTTTTTCTCTGTCTTTCCCCGATTTTCTTTTTTGCATCTTCACCCACCTGTCTGTCCTTTCATCCCACTTATTTGCTTTGTCTCATCACCTCTCTCTCTCCTACCCTTCCCTTACATTCACCCTCTCCATCTCGTTTTATTTCTCTCTCCATGGTGTTGCACTGTGTCTGCCTGCCTGTCTGTCTATTCCATAAAGGGCTGTCTAAGGCCTCTGCTCTGCTAATTCATTCGCTGTGCATCGCCTCACATATCTGCAGGGTCAGGCAGACAGACAGAGAGAGAGAGGAAGAGAGGAAGGGAGAGGGACCAAGAAAAGAGGACATGGAAGAAGAAAAAAAGATGCAGTTTTATCTCCAAGAAGCAGAAAGCTAGAGCCAGATCCTGTGGTGTCTCTGACTCACTCACAATATATAGTAACTTGCCATGACCTCCTTCTGCTCATTGCTTGCTTTGAGATTTTGATCCCTGATGTTCTGTTTCTCTAATACTTAAACCACATTGCTGCCATTGTCTGTTTTTGTAAAGGAATGTACAGCGTATGCAAGTGCGTACGTGTGTGTTGTTTTGCCTTTGGGAAATGTGCAGAGCAGTGAGTGCAGGTCTTGATAGCGGTTCCTAATTCCTATTCCTAAGTCAGTAATTGAGAACATATTTGTACCTTAACCTAAACATATTGTGTGTTCGAGTGAGATTTTTGAGGCTATACTTCAAGAGCCGGTTTCACAAGCTGTTTGTAAATTTAAACTTAGCCTACGTATAATGTAGATGTTTACGCATACATTTGAAAAACTAGTTCTTATGTAGAGATTAGATATGTACACCCAGTAAATGCCAGGTGTAACCCCAGTTAATTGAACTAACTGACAAAAATAACATTAGCTTGCCAATAGATGACCCATTAGAGGTCATATATTAGAGGTAATAGGGATTATATGGTCAAAATGTCTGGTCAACATGCTGTTTAATAATGATGTTTACAAAAAAGATTTTAGATTGCATGTTACAAAATCAACACAGTATAATTCCATTTATAAAACATTATGCCAGTAGTGTTATCCTAACAGACCAATTCTCTCAGTCAGGTTAGCATTATCAGATATTTCCCTCTAATTCTAAACTGCATGCACACTACTGCCTCTGATACTCGTGTTTATCCATGTATGCATGTACACACATGACAAAGTGATACCTACATCTACAAGGATTTGTTGTTAAATTCAATATGTTGTTTGGCCTAAAACTTTTATTTTTGTAGTTATGTCACAGCTTGTGGTGCTACAGCTAAAACATGGTGTAACCAAATTCAAAAATCCTCAGTTTAAGACCTGGTAACAGTTATTAAGAACTATAAAAATAATAATAATTCACACACACACCTAGTAATACATTTATGATTAGCCAATCCTGAACTCCTTTATCAGGGCTAAGCAGAGGTGGACAAACTATTAAAACCCTTTACTTAGAATAAACCACTACTACAATGTATAAATAGTCCACTAAAAGTAAAATTCCTGCCATCAGATATTTTTTTTTACAGAGGTATTTCCGGTAAAATAAAGTACAACTCGGCATTGTAAATAACAATTGCTTCCAGTGAGAAGTGATGTTGTTAGTTGTACCTACATTCTAATTGGGTGAAATACACTCATTTGGTTTCTTTCTGACATGAGAAAACTGTAACTGAAACAAAGATGATAACACATTGTCCTATTTACATTTCTGTTCATGTACAGACACAAAAACACAATGACATTTTAGGTGTTGGTAGGTGTATTTCTTTAGATTTTTTTCAGAGCCAGGCAAGCTATTTCCCCCTGACCCCTTCTTTATGCAAAGCTAGAGGAAGCACGTCTACTTTACGCACAGACATGAAATTGGTATATTGTACTTCTCATGTCACTTTCAGAAAGAAAGCAAATTTCACAAAACTATTCCATTAAAACTCTAACAACACATATTATTCTTTGAGAACAAAAAAAAAACTGTCTAAACTAATCCGATAATGTAGGAACAGCATGCAATTCTCATCTGAGATAATTTTGTCTAACATGAATTCAGTGTGTGTGTGTGTGTGTGTGTCGGGTTGTGGATGGGTTATTTGCACGTGTGTGTCAGAGTATTTGGGGTATAAGAGAGGTGAAAGTGTTTTCTTGTTTGCAGTACAACACTCACTACAACATGTTTACCACTGTTTATTAGAAATGAAAATCTTGCTGTGAGTGTTTCAGTCACTGCTGATTGGAGAGAAAAAACAAGAAAGCCTTCTGCCAGGAATTGAAGTGTAGCAGCATTGGATCTGGTCCTTTTGACAGTGAGACACTACTCTGGGGAGCACAGCTGGTTTTTCCTGTTAAACCAACACAAGAATCTCTTTGGCTAGTCAAATGAATGTTATGGTATCATTTGATCTTTTTTTAACAACAAAAAGAAAGAGGGTGATGAAACCTATTTTGGCATGCTCACACTGGCTGCCTTGTAAGGTGTTCTATTTTCTGTGCATTATTCTCCTCGTGAGTCAAAAATAGAAACTGATATGTCAGAAAGAGACAGTGACAAAACGCCAGAAGCAAACCAAGCGCACACACACACACACACACACACACACACACA
>NC_045739.1:6789214-6794195 GCF_008692095.1 Etheostoma spectabile
CACACACACACACACACACACACACACACACTTTTTATTGCCTCACTTTCTGCCGCATTTCTTCAGTTTGTTCTTATCTCTCATGTCACTCATATGTTGTATCTTTTTTTCTTGTTTTTCTTTCTCCACCCGTATCTCTGCAGGTTTTCCTGAGCAGACGGAGTTTGAGCTCGAGTGGAAGTGAGTGAGTAAGCAAGAGGGAGTAGGTGTCATGGATGATAAAGATACAAATGTCGTGGACCCGACCTACCAAAACTTGCTGCTTCTTGGAGCCATCGCAGCGGCATCGGCTTTTGTGGTCACCATCCTTATTGTCCTTGTCTGTGTTGGTTGCCAAAGGTAAGGGGACGGTGACATGACTTGAAATGTGAAAAAAGGAAAGGGCAGACTGAAAAAATATGAAAGAGAACAGCCAGAGTTTTCTCATCTCTGCTGCCAGATTTCTGTGCCCTCCCAGATCACTCTCATCATCCACTCCTTCTTTTATGTGCTTCTACTTCTTATGTACTCTTCTCCTCCCTTCTTTCTCTTCCCTCCATCCGTCCTCTCCGTCTCTTTTATCCCCTACTCTGAGCAGAGTGGCAGTAATGAATGTTAATGGCTGCGAGTGTCAGATCAGATGAAATGATGTTTACAGGACACTGAGGAGACAGGCCAGAGTCAGAGCAGCCTCACATCACCCCTCTTTTAAGCAGACTCCTCAGCAGGCAAAGCAATGGAACACCCCACGGTTTAGGGGACCCAGGCAAGAGTAATGGAACAGCCTAGGTTTTTTTTTTTCTTTTCAGAACCCTCTGGGACCAATCAGAGGCTGCACTGTGTCTTAGTTGCCATGGGATACACAGATAAAGATTTAGAGTAATGTCGAACCAGCTCATGTCATAGAAGTAAACCACACTATTGTTAAGATCATCCCCGATGGATGATGGTTATGTTGGGGGGCAGAGTGTTTACCAGTACAAATTCACTTTGTCTGATATAAATGGAAGAGATTCCTTCTACTATTGATTTCATACTATTGATTTAAAAATACCTCTCAGGATTCCAGTGGATATCTTGTAAGATCCTAGTCTAAAACAGAAGTAATTGTGGCCATTCTTTATACATCTTTATTCCTTCATGTCATTTTTACCTTAACCCCCCTCCTGTGTCGTGTTATTATGAACATCTCCAAGGGGAGCTCTCTTTGCCTTCTCGTGGGCCCCTTGGGGTATGACGGCCATATGTTTGTGCGAATAGGATTGAGTTCCAGCTCACTAGAGGAGACAATAGCTACCGCAGTGACATGGATCTGACACGACTGACCGTGGCACTTTTTATCTTGAGTTATATTTTAAGCAACTTGTATAATCGTATGATTTTTGTTTGACTCCTGCCCCTGTTTGCAAACCAGAAATGCTATTTATGCAGCAGTAAGATCTCACAGTATATATGTGGTGCAGATCCTCAATCTCCAAAGTGAAAGAAAGTGGCTAGGGAAGAAGAACAGTTCACATATTCACACCTGCACCCAGGAGCTTTTATCTTCATCTCTCACCATATCAACAGTTTCCTGTAGCTACAGCCACCTCCAGGGTGTTAAATTTGTTGCTCAATACTGGTACCAGAGGATAGTAAAGTGAATTACCACAAAGGAAACGACAAAATAACAATTGTACGTTTGCTTGGGATCATTGTGAAAAAAAAAGAAAAAAGAACCTCAAACGTTTCTCAGTGAAGGACGTCCTGGCTTTGGCAAAATCCTGAGTCACGCTCCGCTCACTGTTTGACTGGGCTCTCGCTGTTAACCAAGGACATTTATGCCCTAACCAGAGTTGGATGCTGATAGGATCTATCTGCTCTGAGTGTGTGTATGCTCTTTCTCTGTCCACCGGCTTCTGTTGACCTTCCTCACTCTGATTTTGTGTCAGAAAAAGCAAGAGCAAGCACCCCCCAGCCGGAGAGAAAGGGACATCTGTAAATATGGTGAGACATGCTTTCATTTTACTCCCTTTTTCCCCCCCACCATCACCTTCTGCTCTATTCCATGTATCCTTTCTCCCTGACTAGCTGGTAGTATATGCGGATGCACATACATGCGTTTGGACGTTTTATTCCTTGTATCAGCGTTCACATGTGTGTTACAGCAGGGTACCCTTCGACACCCAAAACTGAACTCCATGAGCAAATCTGACACCCGGCTGCATGAGATCAATCGCTTTCCCTGCAATGGAAACTGTAAGTGATGAGTGACAGTTTGTGTGTGACAATTTATTATATACCAAACTGATCTGTTTTCAGTCCTGTCACGTCCAACACTTTCTTTCTCCCCCTCTTCCTCTTCCTCCTCTCCTCTGAGCAGCTGTTAGCAAGAGCCGTCCAGCCAGTATGGACCTTCTGCTCCTCCACAGCCGGCGCTCACAGACGGACCTGAGGCCCTCCCATGGGCGCCAGCTTCCACAGATCCCCACCAGTCCCCAGGGATCTGGCCATGGGGGAGGAGTGGAGACAGGAGGGGATGGGGTAGGAGGTGCAGGAGGAGGGGGGGGAGGGGGAGGAGGAGGGGGAGGAGGAGGGGAGGCTAGAGACCACACCTACACCGAGGTGGGCATACGGAACAACCCCACCCCTACCCACTGTCTGGATGACGGCCTTTATGAAAGCGTAGGTGTCCGGGAAGGTGACTCAGGCCCCAAGGTACCCTCGGCCCCGCCCCCAACATCAAACAACACCCCGGCTACAGTCAGAGCTGCCCAAAGTCCCCCAGCTCCAGCCAACGGAGTTCGCAATGGGAACGGACATGTGAATGTACGTACATACACACAGATTCCCCACTGTATTCCTATATTATGTTTTGAATGTGCTATGCGGTTGTCACCTCACAAGTCTTACACATGCTAACCTGTGTTGCCTGCAAAGGAAGGGAAAATTATTGCAGCAATATGTTAGACCTCAGTGTGACAGCTATAACAGTTATTTTTTTATTTGCCTGTAGGCATACATCATCAGCTTGTATATGTGGGTCTGAAGTGCTGGAGCTGCAGCTGTTAGGCTGCTTTGCATTATGACAAATTTGTTGGTAACTGACATATCTGGTAAGACAAAACCGTGTGTGTTACTTTGTCTTTTTTTCTCACAGGGGGGCAGAGGGAACGGCAGAGGAAATGGCGCCATTAACGGACCGATGACAGGAAGAGGTAATGGTGCGAGTGGGATCAACAGGTCACCTCTGTCTTCTGTCAACTCCTTGGCCATTCAAGATCCAACCGCAGCTGAGTATGCTTCCATACGGAAATTCAGAAAGGTAACAATATAAATACGTTTCTATCAAATCTTCTTGTTGATTAGTAGTTTGGTTTGATGAAAATGTTATTAATTTTCTTACAAACCCAGACGTTGGATCAAATCATAGATTCCTTTAGTGTGTTGTAGGGCTGTACACTGCAATAATACTGTAGCCTTTCCAACAAGAAGTCCAATGTGTGCTAATAGTGATGTCGCTGTAGTCTACAGGTATGCTGTCAAACAAAGAATGATGGATAACATCACCTGAAAGTTGTGTGATTATGATTTAATGAGATGTATTCACCAGATGTGCTGGCGTAAAAGATGTTCATCACTCCTGTTATGTAACGTATCTATGGCAATGAAAGTAGGTGTTTGTGTGATGATAATCATTCTAATAAAAGGCAACAAGTATGGCAGTATAATTTTTAGTAGTAGATGCTGGCAGCAAGGGAATAACTTGGCAATATATCTTTTGAATAATTGTCAAAGCTAGGATAATGTGTACAATGTTAGAGAAAGGGAATTTTTTTAATTTTAAATCAAGTAGTTTACTGTGTACCAAACCTTCAGAGGGATTAAAAAAACATCCATGAGCTTTTCTGGCTCTGAACATAGAAAAATAATAAAATTCTTCAAAACTGCATCATAACATACAGCGCTTCATATTTGCTCGTAGATGAAATATCGTAGATGAAGAATTTAAACTCATCTAATCTCAAATTATAATGTCCCTTTACTATGTTTAATATATTTATACGTATCCTACTCTGACAAGTTCAAATAATCTGTGGACTATGTAGATTTTTCTTTGACTGAAAGTGATGTTTTTACTGGACTCAATACCTCAAGGTCGACAAGACCAACAGGAAGGAAAATAACGGGGGCGACAGCCAGTCAGACAGTCAATCGAGTGTGAGTGATTCACCCTCTACAGCTCCTCTTCCACTACATCGCAGTCAGGAGTTTCTGCGCAAAGGACTGGAGCCGTTTCACCTGCACTCCTTCCCAAAGGTACAGGAATCTTTAGTTTGGATCAATATGCCCTGTCTCAAGCTTTATGCATTGCATCACCCCACCAGACACCTTACCAAACTGTGAGTCTTTCTATTTACCACCAGAGGGCCCTGTCCACAAACTAACAGCTCTTTATAGTCACACTTATATAGCTTGATGTCTTCTTTTTGGATTTTACCACACATTTATCATTATCATAAATAGTCAGTGTATAGGTGAGCATATGATTGAAACAAAATCATGATTGATTACATTTTCAGACTTCTACTTAACCAACGTTTTTAACAATAACTGTGATAACTAGTCTTTATCAACACTCAAGACCTGTTTAGGGCAGTTCTGAGAGGGAAGTAGAGGGACAATGATCGGATGGTGATCAGCCTTTCCTGAGGGTTTTCTGGCACACATAACTATTTTGTGTGTGTGTGTGTGTGTGTGTGTGTGCGTGCGTGCGTGCGTGCGTACGTGCGTGTGAGTTTGGCATAGCATAAAACAGGTGACTTTGTCTTTTATTGTTAGTGTAGATTGATAAGGCTATTTAAACAATTTTGTCTTGACTTTATGTGCATGTTTTTGTGTGTGTTTGTGTGTGTTTCTTCCACCCAGAGTGGCCAGAGTAAAGAGTGGAAAGATGGGATTATGTAAGAGCTTGACTTGAAGCCTGCCTGTGTGTGTGTGTGTGTGTGTGTGTGTGTGTGTG
>NC_045739.1:6794205-6796852 GCF_008692095.1 Etheostoma spectabile
TGTGTGTGTGTGTGCGTGCGTGCGTGCGTGTGTGTGTGTGTGTTCCGGTTTAATCTATCAGCAAGTCTATCTAGAAACAGCTAACAGGTAGCCAGCAGCCAGTGTGGGAATAAATAATGTTCACATATTGAAGCCATTTACTCTGCCCCGACTTCTTTTACTCATTCTCACTGCACAGAAGGAGTATATAAAAGTTTAATCATCCTCGGTTGTATGTGCACATACCACTACATTCTTTCTAATTGCTTTCTAATTGGTTTTGATCAACAGCAGTGATGGGGCCCTTTTTTTTGTTTTGGTATTGTTTTATTATGAAGTCCATTTTGTATTAAACAGACAGTTTTGTTTTGTTATTTATAAAAGGATCACATATACTTACTACAAAGACAGAACAGACAGAAAATGCAAATACAATACAAAGCACTTTGTCAATTGAACATTCATTATTTGTGAAATGTAGCAATTTAAGTTGAGTTTTAGAAATTGTCAATTTAAGTAACGTTGCTAAAATTACCTCTACCAGTAGAGTTAACTTGGGGTTCTGCTTTTGTTGCATTGTTTTTATCTCAGTGGATCTGTCTGTACGTCTGTCATCACGACGATATCTTTGACTGAAAAGATTTGCATAATACCTGGTGCAAAAGTTGGTCACAGATCAAGGAGGAACTGATTCTGATGAACTGACTGTTGTGGAAAATTCAACTGAGCAGGCATTCTGTGACATTTGCATAGTACAATCCATCTAGTTATTAGTTTGTTTTTTAAAAGATACAGACTTTTACAGACATTTTGATAGGAAACTCTTAATAGCAAAAGTAACATAAAGCTGTGGCAACAAAGCAAATGTAATAAGATGTCAGTTGCATTTGAAAAGAGGTAGGAACTGGTCTCAGAGGGGTCATTACCAACGCCCACTCTTTTTTTGACCACAGTGCCACTTGCTGATTCATTTGTTTGAATCTTCAAAGGAAAGCTCCCCTTGGAGAGCAAAAAGTAAAAAGCCAGATCATTTAACATAGGTGGATATTGTAAAATTAGAGACATCTAATATAAAAAAAGCTCTAGAAGTGACACTTTTATGACCATAAACTTGTTTGGTCAATAATTCTGATCACAGCAGTGCTGAACAAATGTAATAAGGCAGTCCATAATATTAATCCAACAGTGCAAGTGTGTTATCCCGCCATGAAAACATGACCTCTGATCTTCAAAACAAATGTACTCTTTTTCTTCACACACACACACACACACACACACACACACACACACACACACACACACCCCCACACACCACACACACACACACACACACACAACACATCCACAAGTCACTCTCTGACTGTGCAGCTGGCACTGTGTACCTATTGAAAAAGCCACACCAGTCAGGTACAACAACTCTCCCTATGTGTAAACAGGTTTTCACCATTCCTATTTAATGTGTGAATTACTTTTGCACAAAACTTTCGGATCATAATTGCAATACTTACCTCTTCTCTATTGATTTGGTTTACCAGGAGGCAGTGTTCATGCAACGGGGAGCAGTACATCTGGAAGCCTCCAGAGGAAGATGACATCATCACTTTGCACCCACCTCCACTCCGTGCAGAGAGCACAGGGACACCCATCACCCCAACTGCAAAGGAGGTAATTATGGTTTGTGTGTGTGTGTGTGTGTGTGTGTGTGTGTGTGTGTGTGTGTGTGTGTGTGTGTGTGTGTGTCTGTTTGTGTCTGTACAGTGTCTACAGGCAGACAGACATACAGACAGGTCTCTGATTTGTGACGGCTGTGTTTACTGACGGGGGCGACCATTTGATGGGCATGGCGTCATCACTGCCCTGTGACCTGCCTGTCATACAAGGTTTCTGCTTACAGCCAGATGTTTTGTTTCAGCCGACCCATCCCCCTGCCTGAACCCTAACCACAAATCTCCCAGCCCCCCAACTCATCTATCTGGCTCCATTGCACAACTCACCAGACGGATCGGACATCAGTATCACCTGCTAACGATTAATTATCACATTACACTTTACATTTATAGAGACGTTTGTTAAAGGTAAGCTATCTTGCTTCATCAGCCTACGTAGGCAGAACGTATCAGCCCAGACTGGGATGTGGGCTACAAACTGACTATATATACATATATATGTATGTATGGTGGAGTCTGCCTTCTGGTGAGAGGGGGGGACCTGCACTCGCCAATCATGTCACATACCCCACCACATTTGCAAGAACTCCACTCCCCCACTTCTCCACTCTCAATCCCCCTTTCGCCGCTCTCAGCTGGAAATAGTAAAACATCCTGAGAGTTACAAGCATTCAGGGAACTTTAGACATGCAGGGTTGAAGGTGTGTCCCTGAAATAGATCACTGTCTATTATTAGTCTGTGTTTGACTAAGCTTTATCAGCTCAGGGAAGTTGTATTTCCATGTCAATAACTTTGTTGGTATATTAATGACTTAAAGCGGAATTCCGGTTGATTTTAACTCGTAGCTCTGTTGTTTGGAAATTTGGAGTGCTGTCAGTAGCAAGAAAAATGAAAACAATCGGTGCTGCCGACACCTTGTTATCCTAATGCTAACATTAGCATTCAACAGGCTTCAACAGGGCAAGTTGTAAACGTGTTTTTAGCCTCTAAACATGTTCAA
>NC_045739.1:6796862-6796955 GCF_008692095.1 Etheostoma spectabile
CAAGTGCCTACCCATGTGCAGTTATTCCTTCCGAGGGAACACAGTAAATTTGACTGCAGTAGATGTGACAGAAAAGCATAAAAGTTGTGTTAA
>NC_045739.1:6796965-6797696 GCF_008692095.1 Etheostoma spectabile
CCATACCTCTGTTTATTTCCTGTTTTCCTCTGAAGTCCACACCATTTGATTGTCAAACTCATACAAGCCAATATTCCAAAAAGTATTTTTTCCACAAAAAAATGATTTGCCGTCAAGTCCTTAGTAATGACTATGTAGAAACAGGCTGTAACCTGACACCACAGCGGAGCCAGGAGAGCAGAGCAGCTGCAGCAGGTCAAAAGTTCAAGAGCCCACTCTTGATTTGTTGCTTAGTTACCTATGCACACGCTCAATAGCTCTTGAACTCTTGTAGCTACGTGTTGAAATTGACCAGGATTCTCCTTTTAAACTTGGGATTTAATACATCAGAGATTGAAAGTAATGTTTACATAAGTATAAGTACTTCGTTACTGTACTCAAGTAGATTTTTCAGATATTTTTACTTTACTTTACTACTTATTTTTGTGGCAACTTTTTACTTCTACTCCTTACATTTTAACACGAATATCGGTACTTTCTACTCCTTTTACAATTTTACAATTTTTTTTACAATTTTTACAAATTGTACAAAATTGCTCGTTACTTTCATTTTGTACAAGATGTTATGTCGGAAAATAGCGCGGACACGCGCCACACACCGCGAGCGGGTGCGCGCGCCACACGGAGAAAAAAATGAGAGAAAAGAAACTAGCTGTCCGGAGGATAATCAGCGGAGATTGTGTGTGTGCGTCTTTGAGAACTGTAAGTCGTATAACTCATGTTGTCAGTTC
>NC_045739.1:6797717-6809491 GCF_008692095.1 Etheostoma spectabile
ATAGTTCTTCACATTTAAAGTAAGTTAGCTAGTGGTTTTGATGTGTTCTTCACCTGTTCACCAACTTCAGATACTGTAGTTCAATTGACAAGTAGATGGAAACTAGAAAGAAGTCTCCGTCTGTTTTAACAGACACACTGGGGGCCAAGTTGGAAACCAGAATCAGCTTTAATCCAGTCCTAATCTAGTTCTCAACTTTCACATAATTTCACTGGAGTTATCCTTATTATTGTTTACGTCATCAATACCATATTCAATCTAAATAGATGGGAATATAGCTACTGTACGTTGCATTTGACACAACTCAACAGATTCGACAATCTGCATTAATTCACAGCAAATCAATGCAGTTTGTGTCATAATAATCATATATGTGATGTTTTAGGCCTGTTGGCAGACATCCATTTAAAATGTAGCCATTGCCATATAAAGACCTTGTTCTCCATGTCCACTGAAGTTCCTCAGCGTCTCTCTAGTAACATTGGTGTGCTCCAGGTAGCTTTGCATAAAAAATGGTTGTCATTCGCAAGGCTACTTTTACTTTTATACTTGAAGTAAATTTCCAAGCCTGTACTTTGTTACTTTTACTTGAGTAAAGAAGTTTAATCAGTACTTCCACTTTTACCAGAGTATTTTTTAACACAAGTATCAGTACTTCTACTTAAGTACGGAAAGTGAGTACTTTTGGCATCTCTGGTGTTGAGCCAATGAGTTTGGATCCTGTATGTGGAGATTAAGGGTTAAGTCCCTGCTGTTTGGCTCATGAGTTAAACTCCTCCTCTGCAAATCAGAGGGTACACAAAGCAGCTGGCCTTGACTGCATTCTGCAATGCCTCTATCTCTCTTTCTCTCTTCCAATTTTTTCTTCTTCCTTTCAAACTTTCTTTCTGTTTTTTTCTTCTCTTTAGCAAACTGTTTCTCTCCTTTATTTGCTGTGTTTTTCCCATTTGTGAGTTTGTTGTTGCCCTAACATGCCCATATACTTCTGTATCCTCCTCGAGTTTGTCAGTTGCAGCCGTCAAAGGTTGTCACGCCCACTTAATTCTCCTCCACTCTTCTGGCGCTCTCTCCTTCTGCTCCACTCTGTTTGTGGCTATTAGGAGGCGCTGCCTTCCCCAACCAATCACGTTGCACAAAGCACGTCTTACCAGTTGAATATTGGCTGCTAACAGACCGTTTGGAAACGTGTGCCATATTTGCTATTCATAAAGATGATGACACACAGATGCATCAGTTATGCATACTGTTTTGTTTCCATGGCTAATCAGTGTATGCTGAAATCAAATGTGACTTGGTGAGCAGTATTAGAAGAGACAGAACAGAAATGAGCACAGGCAGAGGGGAGGAGAAAAGAAAACACACAATGCACAGGCTTCCTCAACAGCTGCAGCCCAGTTTTGAAATCCCCATCATCTTGTGACTTCCTTCCTCTGCTGCACAGAGCAGCAAATTCTGTGTGCACAAATGCACACACACAAACTTGCACACACACACACACACACACTGCACATTGTGTGCACACACTTGTAGCTTATGCCAGGGTCTTTGTTTATCCAAAAAGGTCACATAAGAGATATGTGGGGGCAGGGTATATGTGAAAAGGAGAAAGAAAGAGCGAGAAAGAGAGAGAGAGAGAGAGAGAGATATTCACAAATAAAGACACAGTGGTTTGCACTTGAATTATATTTCTCCAGCTTATATAATATAATATAAATATAGTAATATTTTCTGTTATGTAAGACATGTAATGTAAAGGCACCATGATAGTGAGAGCAAGGTGAGCATGCACAGAAAGTATTGGCCACTGTCTCTATGCTCTCAGGTTTCAGTTTTTTGGTAGTGGAACAAAAACAAGGCTAATCTGTGAGTGTGTGTGTGTGTGTGTGTGTGTGTGTGGTGTGCGTGTGCGTGCGTGTGAGAGAGAGAGTTTGCATAGCCAGTGTTTCTCAAGGCCACTCGAGCAGAGCTTCTGGTCTGGGTGAACATAGAAGGTAAACATTACCATGCCCCACAATCCTCTCTGTTCTTGTGCTCCCCTTGTGGAATTTTGACACAGAAATGCCAGAGGTCACAGGTCTGGTTTATTCCAATTTCTCACAAGGCGTCACACATGCCTTTTAGTTGTGAGTCCTCAATATTAAAACATACATACAGTATATGCACAGACATACAGTAAACAAACATGCATATACTGTACAGTATGTGTATGCATTTACAGACACATGCATGACATGTACATAGGCCTCATTCCAAGCAAACAATATGTGAGCCAAATCCAACTAGCTAGTGAGCTGTCGTCCAGATCTTTTGCACCATACCTTGATGTTCTTTTGCCAAAGTAGTTATGATGAAATTTTAACAGATCCATCCACCATGAAGCTAACTTTGTCACTCCACCTAGACCTCAACCGACTGATAACACGGTTTACTCTGTCTTATCATACCAAGTCAAAATAGGTCAGATTACAGCAGAGAACAAGCTCCGTCAACACATGCATACACACCCTCACAATCCATGTTCACACACACACACACACACACACACACACACACACACACACACACACACACACACACAGCAAAAAGCAGCATTTTATGTTTACTCTCATGTTCACATATTTTACCTTTATGTCTGACATATATGTAGACAGAAATAACACATAAATATAGGGAGACTGCACTGACTCAGCTATGTTGACCAGTGACTGTAAAAAGAAGAGACTTTAAGGTGGGAAGCATGATTCAGGGACCGTTCATATCCCAGCACAGTACAGCATGTGTAGGCTATGTATCAGTTGTGGTTGGCTGTAAATAACCAGAATAGTCACCTTCTGTTTTAGGAGCTACCAGCCAACGACTGACACCCTACTCTGCTCTCTTCTTGTGTGTGTTCTCAGATTGCAGACACCTACTCCATTGTGTGTAAAACCCAGAAGAAGAAACCTCCCATGGAAAACAACGGATCAAAGACCCTCCCACGCTCCTTTGGTGGAGGTTCCCGGGGCAGAGGCCGAGGAGTTCAGGGCCAGGCACGTTCCCAGGAGGAGCCCTGCTATGAGCCCATAGGAGACCGGTCCTGGCCCACATGTGCAATGACCGAGTCTGACCCTGCGTACGCTACTATCGACACCCACCGGAAACGGGAGCAAGCGGCAACCAGTAACAGCACAGCTGGGGGTTCTGCCACTCTGAAGAGAAAGAAGCAGACACCGCAGCAGCAGGCAGCACCATCGGCACCTCAGAGCTCAGGACCCACCGCCCTGCCTACTAGAGGACTGCCTGGTGGGGAAAACTTCTATGAGACCATCAGTGATGTGAAACAAGGGGGCAACAGCTCCAGCACCACTACCATCTTCACCTTCAATGATGGGATGGAGATGTACGTCACTGGCCTGTAGCTGGCTGACAGGCGGAAAGGGCCCAGAACCCACTGGTACAGAGTCATGAAAGGGACCCTCCTGTTCACCGGCCAACAGGTTGCTGTACATACAGTAGATACAAGGCCCTCTCTAGACAAACAACACGAGGATCCATTTTGTGATGACATCAGGTATAAACAGGGTCTTAATCCAGGTTCAGACTTCCCTTGATTGGTCTGTACTTCAGAACCAGCTTAAGACTAGTCCAGCCCCAATATGGACCAAATATGTTTTAACAAAAAAAGAAAGAAAAGAAAACTAGAATATATGTCTTCAACCTACTGTGTCACTGACCATACTCACCTGTTTGTGCATCATTTTCCATAATATTTTATTTTTATATGAACACTGTACTTTTGAAAGAGTATGTGGTGTAACTCACATCCTGAGAAGAATACACTTTAATATACATTAAAAAAAAAAGTGCATGCATTGTGCAAACACACACATGAGAATAGACAGAAGTAGCAAGGTATATTGTAGGTATATTGGGAGTATGAGGCACACTGTTAGCTGTCTCACACACACACACACACACACACACACACACAAACACACTTATGGGGGACTTATGTAATATAAGCAGATGGATGTCACAGAGATTTGCAGTGCTTAGCTCTCCCTCAGCAAACATCTGAAACCGGTTCTCTGTGTGGCCTGTTGCCTGGCAGACAGCATTGTGGTGCTTTGTTCAAACATAGGCCTAACTTTTATAGACCTGCTTAAACACAGTTAAGTGAAGGCTATAGTCCCCATTTTACAAATTACTATCATCAATGTGCCCTAAATGTATTAGCAGTTTTCTATCAATTTACAGCCCTCATAACTATAAAAAAGTGAGTTTTGCCCAATAATGTAACTTTCAATCCACGCTCCACTTTGACAAACATCCGTAGCCTGAGGCAACAGAGGCAAAACACCCCTACACAGATCCACACATACTTGGCAGAGCCATGCGGGGTAAAGCGATCAGGTCAAGGTCAGTTTAGTGGGTTGTGCAAGAATTTCCCCAGCGTGGTATGGGTGAGAGATTTCACAATGCAAAACCTTAACTGTATTACTGGGAAAAATAAGAGAAGAATATTTTTTTTTAAATAAGGAAACAAAAGAGTGTCCAAAATAATAAAGGATGTTTTGTCCTGTGTTGGTAATATTTCATGTCCTTTGGGCACTGTAAACATCTGATTTAATGACTATTAGAATTTTGCACTGCACAGCTGCAAGGGTGTTTGGCTTAATTGTGCATTAACATGCTGTAAAGGGTGTTTCTAAGTACAGTTCTGATTTGCTCTGTAGTCGTAAGACAAAGCCGGAGCTCCCCATAGCTCTACAGACTCAGGTCTGGTGGTTGAAATAGCAACAGAGGGCTTAGACTCCAAGGAAAATAAAGAGCTGGGCATAAAGATTAACAGCAAGTGTCCTTTGGCAGGTTGCCCCTCACCCTCTACCCACCCTCGTCTCCAGCCGCTTCTTCTCTTCTGTTTTAAACAATGTCTTTCCCATGTAGCTTTGGGGAACAGAAAGAACTGAGGAAGAAAACAAAACATTAAAGGCTTAATAAATGTACATAACGATAAGAGGTGAAAAGGGATACACACTGCTCACAGAAATGAGGGAAGCATTAGAATGATCTCACTGTGAGACAACCATGCAAAGAAAAAACGGGTTTAGAAAGGTTGGTAACATAAATTTTATAAATGCTACTATGTCAGAAAGTATGTAAAAACGACTGCACTCTGTATTTAATGCACTGTTTATTTTTTCTTACCTACTGATAATACCATTGGTTGAATAGCTCATGCCACTGCCATGAAAACAGTACGTTTATGTTGTTGTTGCAACTTTTTCCTGCTTGATCAAAAAAAGTGCATGCTTCGATATATGGAGATGAAAACAAATATTGTGGTACTTAATTGATCTCTTGTTTGTTATTTTGTTGCCATGTGATGCAAAGCAGCTTTCAGTTTTTTCTTTCCCAAAGCAGCAACTTAAAGGAGGAGGAGGGTAGAGAAATAGAAAGATAGAGAGAAGCCATTGGGAGTTTAGAGGGTTGTTTATCCTCTGCTCTGGGGGAGCAAGGAAGAGCGATAGAGGTGTGGAGGGAAAAGAGAGTATGAAAGAGAACAGAGTATAAACCTGGATGAGGATCACTGCAAATCAACAGATCCAAAGGACCATCTCACTTCTGACACACACACACACACATATACTGCAACTTTAAGCAGCATATGGGTGTTTCTAGGTTAGTGGATGAGGCACATTTGCGTCTGATTGGTCAGCCCTTGCATATGCTCCCTCCCCCAGCTGTCACTGACCTCTCTTTTCTCTGATTCACCTCTCTTCTTCGGTGTGCAGCGGAGGGGCCTTTGATGTCCAGTTCTGAGAGCCTCAGCCTTCTTTTTTTTTTGTATACTTTATTAATCCCGCAAAGGGAAATGATTTGATATATGATATGATATGAGAGAGAGAGGGAGGGAGGGAGGTGGGGGGCAGAGGCAGCCTGATATCAACAATGCACCAACGGCTCATCTACTGTCTGATATGAGAAATGGCTAACAGCTGGGTTGCTTAACAAGCTCTGTTGCAGCTTCCCTTAGACAATGGCTGGAAATCGCTATCACACTTAATTCTTTTTCTCTGCCTGTCACTTTTTGTCTCACATTTTCTTTATCCTGAGAAAAAGCACTGATCCAATATATTTTGTTGGACACTGTTAAAACAGTATACACTGATTGAGACAGATGTTCATTGCACAAACAAATACAGTATGATGATGTAAATGTGTAAAATACTCTGTTGCTGTTCTGATGTTGTTCTAATGTAACATACAGTACACAGTATATTTGTTGAAAAAAAAAAAAGATGGTTATCACAGACACATTGTACTTTTGTGGATGCAAAATGTTTCATGCTTTCCATGCAGATACAGATGCTGTTTGTCTTCAGATATAATTATGGGCCAATACTGCTGTGACAGCTGTAGCCAATGTTGTATGTTCTTAAAGCACAGGGTTTAGTTTAAAAAATAATGAATATAATAAAATATAGTGTGACAGTGCAGATATGCAAAAGATTGTAATGTTTTATATTAACCTTCATAAAAATATTAAAGTGAGTTTTTACTTTTCTAATAAAGTGGCACATTATAACGTGCGTATGTCTCTTGCCTGTTGTCATATTTCTTTGTACAGGATATAAAAATAGGCAGCAGTGTCAGTTTTTACGGCTCTGTAGCAGACTAGCTTGCCATGAATGCAGCTGGCAATAAAATGTGTTGTGTAAAATTAAGTAATAAACTAGAATTTGCTAGGCTTTGCAGATATTTTAGAAAGGATTAGAGAAAGTCATTCAGGTGTATCCATCAACTGAAACAAAAAACAAATGTTATTAATAACATTTATTTGAACATTTAAACATTACCTTTGTGAAGCTTCTAATGCAACTGCCCCAACAAATGCAATGCAGTCCAAAAGGGTCTCTCTTATCAGTCAAACGAAGGGGTTTATAACTTTTGGGGGAGGAAAGAATCTGACCTAGATGTTAACTTAATCGATAATAACCCGCTAACAAAGTACGGTTCATGCAAATAAACAGGATCCGGTAAATCACCATTTGATAACCAAACAAACATATATGCGCAGTTTGCTTCTGAGGCCTGCAGGCTGTTTTCCTACTCCCTCGCTTGCCTGGCTCGCAGACCCGGCTCTTGACAGACACCGGCCGGTAAACTGAAGGACACGCCCCTTCCCCCGCTTCCACCCACATTTGGATTAGAAAAAAAAAAGATTGACACAGTCAAACTAGCCAATCAGAAGCCACCTCGCAGTGGACGCGTGCCAAAGTGTAATGTTTATGTACGCGGTCGACCAATAGGAGCGAATTAGAGGGGGCGTGGCATTCTTTTGGAGAAAAGAGGCAAAACAATCTTTTATTCTCCTGACCCGGGCGGCTTTTTGGATATCCTTGGTAGTGGTGGTGGCAACTTTACATGTAGACTAGAATAGAAGTTAAGACACAGACAGTTAGTTATCGACTAGCGAAAATCCTGATAAATGTATCTTACTCCAGCAATTTGCACTAAAACCTATAGAAAGCTGGTTTTCTTTCTTTAGTCCCCACTCGCCCAGTCTGAATATGGATTCTAGATATATTTTGGAGCAACCGTCGGTTGGGACAAGCGTCGCTGGTGCGGATTTTAACTGCCGCTCCGTGCTCCGCGACAACCGGGTCCCTACGGTGGAGAAAAACGGCCCCATGCCGGTGTACACAAACGGGCCCGTCTTTTACAAATTTGTAATGGGCGGCGGCTCAGTATCGGAGGTTAAAGGACAGCGAACCTCTCCAAAAGGGAACGGACTTTCTCCGGGTGATCGAATATTGTACGACGTTGAAAAAGTAAGTGCCGTTTATTCGTGTTAAGTGTTTAGGCACGAATCAGAGACTATCAAACATACAACGTTAACGTTAGTCATTACGCTGTATAATGATAAGTTTGACAGCGTGCACCGCTCTCACAAGCCGTTATCGCATTTCAGTGGTTGAAATATGCGAGTGAAGCTCACACGAGACTGCTAGCTAAGTGACTTTGGCTTGCTAGCTATATTGTGTTGTTGTGTGTATTGTGTACCGCGTTAACAACTCTTATTAAAGTGTAAGTAATTTCACCAACTGCTGTCAACGCTGGTTGGTAAGTCATTACATCGTATCGAAAACCGCTTTAAATGGCGGCTTATTCTGTGTGCAAAGTTTACAGAAAAGTGGGGCAGGGACTTCTGACTACTAGCCATACCCCCATAACTGTAGGGTGGCGCTACAGCGACTCAGCAAGGGCTTCCTGGCTCAGCGGCTCCTCACACACTACCGAACTAGTATGGTAGTAGAAATTTGATATGTTTCGGGTTTTTCCATGCAGCAGTGTTTTGTTTTGTTTGCATAGTGTTTAACTTGAAATTCATGTATGTTTTTTTACATTGCAATTGTAGCCAATGTGTGTTTCTCCTTGCAGGGTCAGTAATCTAATCATATGGGTTACTGATTGACCCTGCAACATCGAACATGCAAAGGTGGCGAATTGCTACACCTGCTTTTGATATGGATCAGATAGCAGCTTATTAAATACGTTTAGTGAATTGCCACCTGTTTATTTTAAAGTGGCAGTTGGGTAATGACACTGGCTTTACCTTAGCTTTGTCAACGTTTTTGTGAATTAACGTTGTAATAAATAAATACTTTTTTAAAGTTGTAAGGATGAGTTGATTAGTAATGATTTGATGCTTTTCGTTGTCATATGTGACAGTAAATTTAAAATCTTTTGCTTTTGGTCTGTTGGTTGTAAACAAAATAAACAAGCTCAAGAAATCAATGCCATTTTCCCCAGCATATCATTTTACATTATTTAGACTCAACAGTTAGCGATTACACATCAAATAATCAGCAACATAATAGATAATGAAAATAATATTCAATGTAATATTTTTTTATGATCATGTTTTTTATTTAAAGGAGTGGCATCTAGCAGTGAGTATGCAGATTGTAACCAACTGAATACCCCTTTCCTCACCCCTGGGTGTAATAGAACTTTTGGGGGCCTTCAGGTAATGGAAAAAAGTGAGAGGCCCCTTCTAGAGCAAGTGTTTGTTTGTCCATTCTGGGCTACTGTAGAAACATGGCGGTGCAACATGCCAGGATCCGTAGGCTAAACATGCTAATAATTGGCTTTATCATGAAAGATTGACTTTAATTTATTGCACATTTTCTAGACTGGCCTGGGGGACCAAAAAGACACTAGTTCTTCTGGGATCTTGAAGAGGGCTAGCCCTACTCACTGTCCAGGCATAAACGGGCAGTTCCCGGGCAGCTTCATGCACTTGGACATCAGGAATCCAGGAAAACATGCCGAGCTGCCCAACAACTTCAAGGCAGCACAAGGGCGGATCGTACCACTGACAGAGAGGCAACCCCTCCCTTCCTCCCACATCCCCGTCCCCAGAAACAGGTATGGAGAGGCTGATAAGATCTACAACCATGAGCCCCTGTTGTATTTTCATTTTTGTTTTTATTCATAGACCTATAATTGTGTGCATGTCTATTGTTTATTGTCTATTCAGCGCAGTCCAGTAGTTAATTTAGCACAGAAATTGTGGTAAGGTATTTTTTTATCAACATAGAACATTTTCTCCAACTCCAAACCTACGTTCCTTGACAGAGTCTGGACTAGAAGTGGAATTCAGCCTCTGGCTACAACTGTACATTGGTTTGGGCATGAATAGTGTGGGGGCGTACTGGTCAACTGACCACATGTTTGGTGTTCCATCCAGAATAGTTTCGAAATATGCCCTATGAGAGCCAGAGCTGGAGATGAGGGCTAGGATTGGCCAATCACTTGACAAAAGAAGAATGGAAAGAAATAATTAGATAGTTACAGTGTGTTGGTGTTTTTTATTCATAAATCAGCTAACTGCCTTTATGAATCTTTTTTTACTTCTCAATGTTGCTTGACTGCTTCTAAGCCCAATACTATACCTGTTGACCCTTTTTTGACATGCCAGGCAGTGTGATTTACTGACTGTGTGTCAGGCAGGAAGCTTTGTTGTGTGCGAGTGTGTCTTGTTTGATGTTTGAGCAGTGAGATTTTGCTACTATTGTTTTGCATCATTTTCATACACAGACACATGCACTTTTGTGCTCAGGATTTTCTTTGCTCGTCCTTAGGCAACCTAAAATGCACATACTGACTGTTTCACACGGAAGAAGCAGAAAATGCATCCAGGGACAAGCCTAGTGCACTGATTAGTGATTATGTAACAGTAATGAAGACGGGAGAGACTGTAGGCGGTGCCTAAATACCGTTTCCTTACACTGCTATTGGTTACTGTCTTTGTTAAGACACTGTCTGTCAGTCAGATGGCGCTTGCACATTAACAGAATGCCTGGTGGCGGTACAGTAAAGTCTAAAAACTCAGCAGCGCTTCATTAGATCTGTATAGAAATGGGATGACTATTTTGGATTTAGAAATATTAGGATATTACCATTTTAAACAGATGGATTTTTAAAAAGATTAAAGTTCATCAACAAAACAGATTTAACTGCTGAGAGTGTGCTTTATTTTAGGTGTGGTTTGTTGGGGTTCAGTATTTAAACGCCACACTTCTTTCCATCCTTCTGTCATTATCACATGAACTTCCTGTGGCGTTGGTCATGTATGACATGTCTCTACGGAGTATGCAAGACTGAGCATGCTGTTAAACCAGAGTGAAGTTTCACCTACTTCTTTGTGAGTGCATGTTAGAGTGTGTATGCCCACTACAGACAACAAGGCTGCTATTCTCACCTCTCAATCCGGTCCTTAACCAGATTTGAAAGCTCTCTTTTCCACAGCATGTTGATGGCTATCACAGCGTACAAACACTAAGTTGACAGTACGGAGCCGCTGAAAGACGTTGCATAACAATATATAACTGTGTAGCCAGGCCTTTTTGTTGACCTTTCTAAGATTAACTCCCAGTCTTACCCTGCTCAAATTGACTTTTGTTTTGCAGTCGGTGACAAGAGGCTCTCCTTTCTACCTATTATTCACATTTGGGTTACCATTTAAATATTCAGTCTATTTGGTGACTTTATTATGCTTGCTTTTTCTTAAGGTCGTCCCAGCTGTATCTGTTATCTGGATATATGCACATGTGGTATAGTATCCGTCACAAATATGTAAGAGCGGTTTAAAAATGGACTGTAGTAAACTGTCATTTGTTGGGAACAATTTCACCAAGTCACATGGTTGCACTACACACACACACACACACACACACACTTTTGGACTCCAGTGCAAGTCACCTATTTTGAAGTAGCAGAATGGCTACAGTTGCATGGTTTTGTTTGACATCGGATCACAGTGTGTTTGTGCACATCTGTGTACGTGGGTTTTGACCCATTGTGCATTTGTTGCACTCGGTTCCCTGCTTTGGGCAATGTCTACAAAACATTCATTTTCCTTTTCTCCCTACCAGCTTAGGTAATACCACCATTGTGTTACAGGATTAAATATGTTTAAAGAGACTTTAGCTGTCAAGCTGTTACTCACCTCTGCGTTTTACATCAACCCCTGTATCAGTAACACATTGTTTCTCACATAAAACATAGTGCTTTCACACCTTGTCTTGTCAGTTTGCAAATGCAGCAAAGTAGGTCACTATCCTTTAGACAAGCCTGGGCAAATACCTTGCATGAAGAAAGAGGAGGAACCAATACATTCACTTGCTAATAAGTGCATATTCATTGAAACACATTCAAAGCTACACTGTATATTTATACACTTCTAGCCTCTTGTCAACCTCTCCTCTACATCTCTCTCTCTCTCT
>NC_045739.1:6809501-6853018 GCF_008692095.1 Etheostoma spectabile
CTCTCTCTCTCTCTCCCCCCCCTCCTTTCCCTATCCTGTCCTGTCTCTCTTCCTCCCATACCCTAAAGCAGAGCTCGTTCTACCTGTCAATACTCATCAGAGTGGGATCCAGCACACTGATAACGGAACAAAGACCAGCTTGAATTAACAAAAAAAAAGAGTTGTGACGAAATGAAGAGGGGAGGGGACACTTTGTTTTGATGTGAAAAGCTTTTCTTTCTAATCTGTCCTTGGTCAGGTACACTGTAACCACAGAAGGGAAACATGAATAGACTGCTCCAGACTGCTGACATGGCATCTTGAGTGGAGCGGCCTGTTTCTTCTCAGGTGTTTGCTTTCTTTCTTATTTCCATACAAAACACATTTTCCTAGATTGTGTTTAGCAGTATCACCATTAGTTACAAAATTACTTCTGAATTTGATGCTGAATTAAATGTTATCATCCTTCCTTGTTTTATTTTTTTCCGCCCCACCCTCCCAGACCACAAGATTTTAAAGCTCTTGCGCTGACACGGTTGGGGGGGAAAGGTCATTCTCTGTGAATGGAGTCATGTGAGAGGAGAAGGTCAGATCAGGACGTGAGCAGGCACCTGGCATGTCTCCTCGGTCTGTCAGGATCTGGGTTATGTGCTACATAGACAATTTATAACTGCAGAAGATTGTAGCAGACAGTTCTAACATCTAACACTGCAGCTTTACTGTTACCTGACTTAAAGGTGTAAGGATAAATGAGGCTCTAATATCAAAGAAAGAACATCTTTTTAGTTAATCTTTGTTTTCAGGGTTTAGCTCTGCAACTGGCTCTGAATCATTCATTCTTTAACACTAATGTGGGCCTCTGGATGAAGCTTTGGCTAATGGGGGAAATATTTTCTCTGTTTGTGCATGTACCATACACATTTAAGACATTAATCATCTGCTGTTATGCATTGAACACAGTGAAAAGAGGAAAAATATATTTCATCAGTAAGGAGGAGAATAAGAGGCATGAAGGAATGTTTTTCTGCAAACAGTCTGCTCTGTTTCAAAAGTAATGTTATTCAGACAAAGTTAGTAGTCTGCTGCCATTATATGTTACAAAGCCTCTCATACTTTTTAATTTCTAATAGTGTAGGTTGTATACTATACATCTGTCCTCCAGCAGGATGCCTTCGGGACAGGGGGAAAAATAAAAACTCTTATCAAGAGGGAAGGAAACTCTTGTTGGATTTGGCACTGCTGCAGTAAAATGCTCGCTTGCTCACCCACACTAATAGTCACTTACATAAGGCCTCCTGTTCTGCCTCAGTAGCATTTAGAGATGCTATAATCAACTGTCTTGCTCTCTTTCAGTCAATCTTTCTGTCCTTCTACATCACTCCTCATACCAACCTGCAGCTGTTTCATTGCTTTCCGATCTGTCCACCAGCCACCATCATATAACCTCCCACTACAGTTCTTGATCTTTAATGCACCTATTATCAGTCCCTTGATATCTTTCCCTCTCTGTGTTTGAATCATTGACATGGGCATAAAATACATAAAAAGTTAAATACAGTGACGTCAGAGTTTATTCTGCTGGTGTTCTTTATCTAGCTGTCTTAGTAGTGATGCTGAGCAGTTTTTTCAGTTTAAACATTGATACCATAGTATATGTACATTCCATATAAAACGACAAATGCTGTACGGTTACAAGGTGTTTGATGCCTTGTAAAATATCCTGCCTCCCCTTTTTAATAATAATAATATATTTTATTTATAACGCACTTTTCATTCAACAGATCATCAAAGTGACTCACGGAGAATAATAACAATAAAAACAATCAGCACAAAAATGCCTTTCTGAATAAAAAAGTCTTCAGTTCAGCTTTGAAAGTGTCCAGGGCTGTACTGCTCTCAGGTCACTGGGAGCTGGTTCAGGCTGTGGTGCAGCTGAACAAAAAGCTCGGCCACCCATAGTACAAAGCCTTGTGGTGGGGACCTGAAGAAGCAATTGTCCTGTTGATCTGAGGGTGCGGGGGGAGAGTTTCAAGGTGTTGAGTTCTTGTAGATATGATGGTGCATGTCCAGTGATACATTTTTGTGTAACATGAGGATTTTGTAGTCTGATCCGGAATGAACCAGGAGCCAGTGCAATGATTATGAATGTGAGTTATGTGATCATATTTTCTCATTAGGACTCTGGCAGCGCTATTCTGAATGTATTGAAGCCTCTGGATATTTCTGCCAGACAACCCAGCGAAGAGTCCGTTACAGTAGTCCAACCTTGTGGAAATAAAGGCATGAACCAAGTTTCTGCATCTGGAAGGTTAGAAGGGGGCGGAGTTTGGAGTGTTTCGAAGATGGTGGAAGGAGGGTTACAAATGTGTTAATGTGATCATGAAGGTCAACTGGGGGTCAAACCGAACCCCTAGGTTTATGACTGAGGAGGAGGAAATGATGACCTGATTGTCGAAGATGAACTGAAGAAATGGGAGAGGAGCGAATCTGATGAGGGGTGCCAACAAGTAATGCCTCAGTTTTACTAGGTTTCAGCTGGAGGAAGTTGCTTTTTTTTTGTATGTGTTTTATCTTTTCCGTATATCTTATTTTCCCTTTCTCTTGGCCTTTTGCCCTCTGCACTTTTGTTTGAAGAATGGCTGGCTATATCTACTACTACTACTCAAGTCCAGAAGAGATGAAGCCCTCTGAACAATAACAAGTCTCTCTGCCAGGAAAGATTATACCATACTCTTATAGAAATATAATGTCAATTATAATCTGTCTGTCATGTATTTGTCTTTTGTTTTTATCTCTCTTTTTTTCTTAAACATACATCTTAAGCATGAATGTGACATTGTTTTAATTTTCACAACTTTTCAGTGACTGTATACTCATCGCTGGAATGTTCATAATGATATTTCATAATAATTATATTGGTAATGAACTCGTAGATCTGGAGACATTAATCAAGCCAATGGTTGATTTTGGTGAGAAATAATTCCTTACCGCAAACTACATCAAAACACCAGACCGATTAGATTAGATAATTACACATTTAAACTGTAGATTATAACGGTAAAACTATTTTTTTCTCACTGTGAGAGATTAAAAGGAATAATACAGTAGGAAAATCTTCTGAATGTAACTGCGTCACGCTTCAGTTAATTTACAAATGGCTTCCAAAACCAGATCCTTGGTGGCTAAGAGTCTGGAGCAGAAGTTTTCAAAATTTTGTAAGCCTGTTGTTTCATGGGTTTTGTTTTCCTGCTCTCAATCACTACACTAATAAATATCCTCACACACACACACACATCTTGTGCAACTCTATCATAAGTCATCACAGTCTGCTGATGTGAAGCAGTGAAATTAAGTCCAGAGTGCAAACAGAGAGAAGTCTGAGAACATTTTGCAGTGCACAGAGCTTGATAGCCTACGTATATTCTATTGTTTTTTAATTAGTGCTCAACGTGTATTTGAATTTGCTTTCTCTTCTCTGGTAAGAAACATAGTTTTCTTTCTCTGTTAGAAAATACTGTTTTCTCATCTAGGCTGCTTTTGCCCATACATAATTAATTATTGTATAGTTTTATCTAGTTTTCAAACAAACACCACCATCTCCTCTTCTCTGTTCATGGCTGTGTCAGTTACCCATGAAACACCAAGGCTACCTTCCCCTCACTATGGCAGTATGAAGGCAACATAGAAAACCGCCCTTTCTGAGGTTTCTGACTCCATCCTGTGGAATGTCAGCTGTCTGTGAGCTCACTTGTAATTTGTAATTAAAGGGTTATCGACAGTCTTCTAGTTTAGTTGTAGACCAGGGCTGTGCTGAACTTCTTGATTTTATGTTGACACAGTTAAGTAATGTGAGCAATTACTTTTAAAAAGGCCTGGTCCTTCAATGGATTGGGAATAAAAATCCCAAAGCACTAGCAACTTTATTCAAATACATTTCAAAGATTCATCTTAAAATTAACAATTGTAAACAGCATATGACACCCAGACTGCTAGAACCAGTGGGCCCAGTTCCTCATAAGCTCCTAGAAACCCCCTACTCTCTGTGTGTGTTCCTGAATGTGCGTGTTAGACATGCACGTGCTTAACAATAGAGCTGTGTGGGCTGGGATAATGACTTATCCTCGTGCCCCGTAACGAATGGAGCTGGAGGGCAGACAATCAATCAAGCAGCTCTACAAGTCAACCGATTTGTGTTTTCTTTTTTACAATCCTATTTTTCCTTTTTCTTGCTCACCTACACACAATACAGTACACACACACACTTTCATTCTGTACTCTGAGGTGGTCAGGTTTACGTTTAACACAGATCTGCTAATGACACTGTCCTCTCACCTCCTAGATATTGCATCATGCATCAAAGTATTTGCTATGCTCTGCTGAGTCAGCCAACTATATTTACACATGTGTATGTGACACAAAGTCACACCCACAATTACATACTCTAGGTGACTCCTCGTGTTGCTTGCTGTGATCTGTGGTCTCCTCACCGTAGCTATGTATGTTTTGATTCTTCACTTAGCTAAACCTCACCAATCCTGTTGTTTTCCATCTATTTATGAAATAAGAGAAAATTCAAACGGTCTGAAATTAAGACCTGAAAAAATGCGCTGTATTTGCTTTTCCACCTTGTAAAGACCTTTTTTTGCACTGCTTTCCTAAGGAACAGATCAACAAATGCACTTTACACTCATATAAGTAAGTATCCATTTTTAATATGATAATCAAAGTGTAATTAGAATTGGGGCAGTATAATTTATTTTGGTTTTAAATTGGTCTATCAAAAAGATTTTTTTTAAAGTCCTTAACCTAGTGTGTATGATTGTGAAATAGTGTTTTTAGGTGTTTAAGGCCAGAGACGTTTTTTTCAGCAGTCTCTTTAAACAGGAGCAGACACACACCCTTTGGACTCCGACTGCTGCCAAGTATGTAGAGACATCCGGCCTTGGGAGAGGTAGAAAGTATCCCCACTTAATCTTAGTGGTGGTGGCTACCAGCATGCCACTGCACAAAGCATTGAGTGTATGAGGCTGTCAAATCAGGTGCAGAGCAGAGCCCTGATCCCTTCCCAAATAACCCCCAAAAGGTCTTGTAGCTGATCCAGGCCTTGGAAACTGGTAATTCTCCCTCTTCTTTGATCAGCTGCATTTTCACCCACACTTGGTTTTCATCCAAAGATGTAAATGTTTTTGTTTTGGCATCGGTGTAGTCTCTTCGAACTGTCAAAGTTCATGAGGTTTTTTCTTGTGATGTATGTGGAGGGCAAGGCTGATTTCAACGTCTTATCTCAACAGCATTTTGTTTTTCTTCACTTTGTTTGATTTGCCCCAATCCGGTTTGCAGCAAGAGTCAACATCATGGTCTCCATATATACACTGCTGGCGTTTACACTGTGTTTTGTTCAGAGAGAGAGAGAGAGGGAGAGAGAGAGAGAGAGAGAGGGAGAGAGAGAGAGACAGAGACAGAGACATTTGCATTCATGTCAATTCATCACTTTATGCTTTGCCTGCTGTCAGTTCGTCATACATTTGAAGTGCCCTACAGATTTAATCATAAGATTTAATTTTATTTGTGGTCTTATTTTGGGCTGTGGCCCCTTCTTCTTATGTTTAACACTGTAGAACTGTTTTTTGCTGTTGTATTTTTCTATAAAGGTATCCATTAAAAGACCATATTAACATATGGCAATCTGTTGTACAGTTGCAAGAAATAAAAACCAGATGTTTGTAATAGTATAACAAACTCCTTAAACTGTCAGATTAAGACAAAAAAAGGAGGTTAAACGGAAAAGTAAGGGCATCTTGTACCTATAAGAGTCTAGGCGGAGCAGGGAGTGTTTTATTTTAATTTTCATTTTATAGGCAGGCTGAGCAGCTGTTTCTGTCTCTGGTTTCATGTCAGCTAGTCTATATCCTTCGTGTTCCACTTCCGGGATTGCTCCGGTGCTGCAGGATATTCCGCTGCATGCATGTATTTTCCGTTTCCTTCCGCTTTCTTTGTGTTGGAATCTGAAATTCAGTGGATTTATGAGGACTATTGTTGACTGCTCCTCAGATCTCTGCCTGGTAAATTGAGACCGTTAGCTAGACTGGCTGTCCAATCTGAGTTTTGTCTCGCACAACGATTTTGCAGCGGCTCTGTGCAGAGTTTAGCACTGCCAATGAGGAATGTGATTGGTTTAAAGAAATGCCATTTAACCAGAACACGTTTTCCTCCCATCCCCGAATGCTATGTGGAGTAGCCAGACTCTCCTTTGGAGGAGGGTACATGTCAGCTCCCTTACATTTTACCAGATTTATTGGAGAATTCAAATGTGTGTGTGTGTGTGTGTGTGTGTGTGTGTGTGTGTGTGGTTGGGGTGTGTGTGTGTGTGTGTGGTGTGTGTGTGTGTGTGTGTGTGGGTGTGTGGTGTGTGTGTGTTGTGGTGTGTGTGTGTGTGTGGTGTGTTGGTGTGGTGTGTGTGGGTGTGTGTGGTGTGTGTGTGTGGTGTGTGTGTGTGTGTGTGTGGGGTGGTGTACGTTGGTATGTTGGTATTCTGAAGCTGGATCTGTTATAAGCCGAAGCCTCACTAGCTTAATGCCAGGCTCTGTCTACCGTCCAAACAATATATCCAACCTTTAAACCTGCTAACTTCTTTAGCTGCCCTAATGAGCTACTTTCTATCTGCTGCTGTTTAAGTAAAAGATAAAAAGTGAATGTATAGTGAGGTTACTAATATCCACAATTTATTGCATACCATTTAGACACACAGTTTATGGGTTATTACACAGTCATCGTGAGCAGATTGAATTTGCCTTGTTGCCATGGAGCTGTTGATGTTTAAACCTTCATGCCACAAATCATGCCAATGTGTGGCATTATTAAAACACATACCTTTTGCATTTATATAAGAATCCTAAGTCAGCAGCTCAAGATGTTGCTATAGCTGAGCGAGGCGAGCGTGCGCGTGCGTGCGGTGTGTGTGTGTGTGTGTGTGTGTGTGTGTGTGTGTGTGTGTGTGTGTGTGTGTGTGTGTGTGTGTGTGTGTGTGTGTGTGTGTGTGTGTGTTGTGTGTGGTTGTGTTTGTGTGTGTGTGTGTGTGTGTGTGTGTGTGTGTGTGTGTGTGTGTGTGTAAATCTGAGAGTAAAGAGACTTGCTCTAAGAGACTTGACTGCCTGACAGAAAAACACTTCAGTCACACACACTATGACTTTCCCTTGGCAAGGGGCTGCTAGCTGAGTCTGGCAAGCTCTCCCATCTGTCTGTTTGTCTGTTTAGGAGAAAGAGTCGGCCATAATCCGACCATTGCCTGGGTTTGGCCTTGTTTCGAAAATGCACAACTCACACATGGAGAGAACACATTTTCATCCCGTTTTGGGAAACTTGGCCATCGTATTTCAACATGCTTGTAAACAGTAAAAAAAAAAGAAAATGATTCAGAGTTTAACGTCCTCTCAGATTTGTCATGGAGGAGCAGACCTATGGCTTTCCACAGCTGTCTGTAGATAGAAGCTCGTCTTTCATCATCATCATCTCTCTTGTGTTTTCGTAATGTGCTCACAATGCCTCCATTTGTCGTATTAACTATCTCAAGGGCCATTTTGCTTTGCTTTGTATTCCCAATAGTGTCCCCCTGTAGGATGTTAAAACACTGATAATTTGGAAAAGACCTGAATGGTTTTTTTTCTGGCACAGGGCCAGCAGATCCACTGGGAGACTTTTTTAAAGATGGGGTTTATGGCTTTTTTTTTCTGTATTAGTCCGTAACCAGTACAGTCTGACAGGGCCAGCAAGGGGCCCAGGATGAGGCAATACACTAGGACTGAGGGCTCGGTTGTTTAAGACTGGGATCACATGATGATATGAAAGGCATACTCACCACCTCAAACAAAACAATAATAATACACAGATACTACACTACAATATGTAAGTTACTAGTATTTTCTGATGTTTCTAAGCAAGTAAAACATGTACAATGTCTAATACTCTTTTATTTTTATGTGAATATATTGTAATTAAATATGGTCCTAGAAATTGCACTTTGGACCTGTAAATTTGCAGATTAGTCCTGCTTTTACTCATGCAAATACAGGCAATAATAACCAGCTTGAGCTTTGTCAAAGTTTAGGTGTGCTAATATAAAATTAGACTCTTGTCACAGATTTGCTCTGACTGCAAAATAAACTTGCCGGCTTTGGACCAGCAGGCACACACTGATGAGGAACACTCACTTTTAAATGCCTGCTTAAAATGTCTTCTTTTATTTAGTTTGAATGAAGGTACAACCTGGTTTGGTTTGATTAAAAGCGTAGCTTTCAAGAAATATAGCATATTAGTATTTACTATGTTTTATACTATAAATAAATAAATATATATATTATATATATATATGTATGTATGTATGTATGTATGTATGTGTGTATTATATATATATATATATATATATATATATATATATATATAGCAGCCATATTATTGTTTTAATTGGTTTTTAATAAGCTGTTAAGAATGGCATGTTTGAAATGGCCCTATATAAACTAAAAGCTGCAAATAGTAATGTTGTGTGTGCATGATAAGTATGTTAGACATTTGAGATACTGAGGTGCTAGATGAACAGATGACGTTTTGTATATGTAGCTTGTGATAAAACAGCTAAAGCAACAGGTGTTTAAGTAATACAGCGAGTTTATTTGCAATGTCAATCCTACTCAGTCATGGCTGAAAATCAAACTACCTTTTTACCCTTTGTGTTGTGATTATTTTGCTACAGACTTCAGTGTACAGAGAGAGGCACAGATATCATAGACATGCAGGCTTCGAGGGGTGGAAATGCCCACTGAAGGTCTATTTGTTGGATTTGTTCACTGTTTTTTCTTCAAAAAAATTCAGCTCTATTTCTGCATAGGTAAAACAACCAATTCAAATGCACTAGAGGCATAACATGATCCTTGCTTCTCTCTCCCTCATAGTCTGCAGCCACTAACTGTTCTTTTTTCCCTGTTTTAAGAACTTTCTTCTTTTGAGCCCCACCTCCATCATTTTCTCTTTCTAGAAAAATATAAAGATACTGATCAGTTTATTTTACTGGCTGGATTCTTTGTCTGTCTGATGCTGCCCTGCAGCTATTTGGCTTCATGAAAGTAAGTAGGGCAGAGTGGCTTTGGAACAGCATTGGTTTGCTTTCACCAAACACAGGACACCAAAGGAAAGCAAAGGCCTGCTCTGGCTTGTGAAGGCAGAAGGGCAAATCTTAATAGCGAGCAACAGAGGGAGTGGGAAGTGAAGAATGAGGAACAAAGTAAAGCTTCAGAAAGAAAACTGACCACTATGTTCAGGACTCTCTGCCATTTTAATCCAAGTTTCAAGACATTTTTCTTTCTGTTCTGTTCTGTGATTTGTCTTTTCTTGCCTGTTTTACTTCTGAGTTATATACCTAAGTCTTTGTTAACTGGTGACTCCCTTTTCTTATTTAAGTTGGAGAGAACAGACTTTGTAGATGACATGCAGAATAGACCTTTCTTACTTAATTTGATCTGGTTTCTCTTAATATCCACAGAGCAAGCATGCATCTCATTTGTTCATGAGGCTCAGGACATGACATGTCTTTGTTATTCTGGAGAATCAAAACCTCAGTCTAGCGGCTAGCCTAGAGTGGTTTGGATTATTTAGATATGAAGCTATGGTTTCAACGGATGTCAGCCTAAAAAAAGTATTTCAGGGGAAAACAATGCAACTACTTGGCTGACTTCTCTTGCTCTGGCTTCAACTCATGACTTGAATGAAAAACGACAAGCATTTTTAGATACAGAAGCAGTGTTTTCAGGCAGAAGGGCCTATCTTCTTTGCTGCCCTCAGAAGAGAGGGAAAACAATCTAAGGCCTCTACTGAAGAGAGACTGCCCTGCATTTTCTAACATTGTTATTGGTGGGGAATGACAGAAGTTGTGAGGAAAGTTGCTATAGCTACAGCTTAATTTGATTTTGTAGCCTGAAGTGACAGTGGGCTAATAAAGTAAAGTACTGCTAGTTGTTAGTCTGTTTGCTCAGAGACATGAACATTAGAAGTGTTGTGTATTCTATACTATTATTTTCTTTGACATATTGTCACCTGTTTTAATAGTATTAGATGTGCAAGCAATATGTTAAGAATGTTGTTGTAGTAGTAGTAGTAGTAGTAGTAGTAGTAGTAGTAGTAGTAGTAGTAGTAGTAGTAGTAGTAGTAGTAGTAGTAGAAAGGGTAATGTCAGTAAGTTGCTAACAGATGCAACTTATCTTGGCTTGTTGAAGGGTTTATTGGTGTAAGCCATGCAGGAGAAGGCTTGTCTCTGTTTGGCAGCTATCTATTATCCAATTTACACCAACTTTTAGTTTACCAACACTCCACTAACCTGTGTTGGGCTCACCAACACACGTAATGACTAATGACCTACTATATCCCTGCAATATCCCTACTGTTTCCACAATGTGGGCGTGGCATGAATGTCAGTTAGTGCGTCATCATCTGCTCTGTCATCAGCCAGTTAATTGCTCGTGCTGCATCAACATTTTTTCACCCCAGAGTGAATGCTACAAGCACGGCTCTGATCTTAATGTGCATTTAGGTTGTTGCAAACCAGACAACCCTTTTTCACTAACGTTTAACTTGCAAGTTTACTGTAAAAGTTGAATATTTGAATAAGATCCGGTCTGTGTAGTTTAAGAGATATAATGCAGACATGGGGAGTCAGACACCACAGAGGGAATCATGTCTTTTGCTGTGTGTATATCCTTTATTATCTTGCCGGAACAAAGCTATTTGTTGCTTATGCGTGGCCCTAAGGCTACAGCTTGCATTCGAAGAATCAAGAAACAGAGAGGGCTTTTTGTCCCAGTACTGAATAGCCATTTCACTTAGGCCACATTAAAGAGACACAGCTCTCCTGCCTAACAGCCTCTCCCTTTCCAGGGGGTTCAGAGCCTGGGTACTTACGAAAGGAGCACCATGTGTATAGATGGCGCACACACATTGCATGCATAGATGGTGACAAGATAACATGATGCTAACCGACATTTTTATATCATTATATTTGTATGTTTTATGTGTTGTACAAAGATTTTAGAGATAACAAAACAGAAACATTTGAAAGAGTAAGCGATCAGGACAGAAGCAGGGAATCACATCAGTGTTGGGCAGGGGAGGCTGACTGTTTACTGCCAATCATGACCATCTGCCTGCAGAGCGAGCAAGGGAAGTGAGACAGAGTGAGAGGGACGGCGGACATTACGTAATACAGTGGAGTCGAGGCAGGCTGATGGGGGGGACGGAGGGATTGCGGGATGGAGAGCAGTGGGTGTTCTATTAATAGTAGGTATGAATGGGGCAGCTGTCAGGGCTGCAGAGCGGGCAGACGATCATCAACACCAGCCTGGTCAGTTCTATCAGGCCCTGTCACTATGTTACCTCATTATACAGGATATACTAGCTTGACTACAACATACCATTCACTGCACTGTTGATTTTTACACGGGTTTGTGCACTGATAACTAAGTCACATTTTCTCAAAAGCCTTCATCTACATCTTCAACTATGATTTCTTCTTCTTTTGGATAACATACACTGGCTCATCTACATGAACAGTGCGGAGTCCAAACTCCCTTTAGAGCCAAGAAGGATCCCTTGAGCCTTAGACAGGCTGAAAGGAAATAGGAGAGAGATGCATATCAGAACACGTGACAGGGAAATGTATGGTTAACAATGCTCTTGTGGTTTTGTGGTTTCCATCAGCCTCCCTCACATTGTTTCCCTCTGAGTGTGCATGAGGATGAGTGATGCGAACATATGTTTTAGAGATGAATAAATGAAAAGCTTTGTCTAAGGAAAAGTCTATCTCATGACTGGAAACATTACTTTTGGTGTGCGTACCTCATCCGCTGGGTGCATTTGCATTTATTTGTGATTGAGAGAAACAGAGGCGAAAAAAGCAATATGAAAACACAGTTAGTGTTTGCTGAATGCGTAATCCTATCACAACTCAGAGTGGTTTTTGCAAATTTTTGCAAATTTTGTGGTGTTTATGTGACAGTGTTTTTTTGTCTCTGTCCCAATGTCAATCTGAGGCATGCAGCTGCTTTGGATATAGTACATACAGAGACACACAAATACACCCTGAAGCCTGTTGGGCTTGTGGCGATCACATTGGATGGATAAGTGCTTATAAGAGTGACACCAGTGGTGCTGAGAAGGAGATCAGAGATTATTGTTGGTGGTGTACAACCCTAGTAAAAACTACACCTACCATATGGAACTCTACACATCTATGAATCATCCTGATACAAAACCAATAGGCTTTGTGGTCAACCACCTCAAAAAAATGATATCTACTGATACTGCTCATCCCGGTCCACTCTGTCTTCCTTTTCTCTTGACCTTCTAAAACTGGTTTCTTCCAAGCAGGCTGCATGCATACCAATGGTATTTATTTCCTGGTTAACTAGATTGAACTCTAGTGTGTTGTCTAGGACTTAAATTGATAGATTGGGGATTTATTTTGAGAATAAAATAATCACCCCCTATTACCTGTAGACTTAAAGCAAAAAATGTTTACAGTGTGCTCCTTTACAGACAGCCAAAGCTCAGGGGTTATGGGAAGTTGTGTTCTGGTAAACCGAGTCATGGCTGTGCCAAACTGGTGGGATACATATGCGGGGTGGGAGAGTGATTAGATAAGGTTAGGCAAAAAATCTAACATGAAAAACATACTTTAGGAAGTTATTTACACCACTGATAAACATGTTAAGTTTTTAGCCGTGTGTGTGTGTGGCCTGCTTGTTGGTTTTCAAAATTGTGGTGTGTTTTGTGGCAGTTGGCCTGGACCTTAAGTGGACTTCTACTGAGTGCAGTGTGCGCTTTAAACCTGACAGATCCTGGGGATTTCTGCTGGGCTGGTAACTGGAGCAGAGGTGCTGTGTTAAATATAGAGGGAAGGCCCGGTCGTCTCCCCAACAACAGCAGAGAGACCACTATAGTACTGGATGACGGTGGGGGTTGAAAAACAGCAACATGGTAGCATCATATCACCATCTGCAGTATCAAAGTCCAAATGTCCTCTTAGGACCTGGTGTGGAAATCTACTGTGTTGGAAGTTTTCTTCTAAGGGTATCCAACTAATAATAAGTTAATCTTGAAAATCATCCCTCAAAAATACTCAGTCTGAGGCTGGACTCATTGGAACCTACTGCACCTTGAATAAAATGATGGTCATCCAAATCTTATCCGTTTATTGCACGCAATACACAGATACACACATGCTTAGGCACACGCTACTTTTTCCCATTCTGCACTCTGAGCTTGTTGCTGCTACTTGTGTCTCAGCTCAAAGACTGGCTGGCTTGTTGACTTTAACTGGTCCATGTGTTGGGCTGCTGCCAGAGGGGATGGTTCTTGGCTTAGCCAAGGCCAATAGAAGAGGGAGGGAGGAAGGTAAGAGGGTGTGTGTTTTGTGTGCGTGGGTGTGAGAGTGAGTGTATGGTTTTGTTTGTGCATGTACTTAGGTTGGCTAAATTCTCCTACCAGCAGGCTTCTACAAATGTAGGCATGACCACACACACACACACACACACACACACACACACACACACACACACACACACACACACACACACACACACACACACACACACACACACACACACACACACACACACACAGACACAAATATGCAGGTAGAGTAAATGTGGTTAAGACTTCCCTATTGAGGCGTAGCACCTTTCATAAAACACATTTGTCAGTGTCAAGGCTGAGTATAAATGGTGTCACTACACAACATAAAATACCTTAGTGTGTAGGTAGGTAGGTATAGACTTTTTCGTCTGCATTTGCAGGGGCGAGGGCATGTTTATCATGTTATTGTTAAATTTACAGCATACCCTAAACGTGCCATAAACGTACCATGGTTGGACTGAAAGGCTCCTGGAAACATCCAGATTTGCGAAGTCAAAAACCCAAAACACCCTTCCGCCCAGACACACACACACACACACACACACACACACACACATATGTACACGCATATACACACATTTATACGACATACACACACAGCCCAACTTTGTTGACAGCGATCTCTGCTCTCCAGTCACTCATCTTTCTTTTTTGGGCACTAAATAGAGGCATCCTCAGTTTAACTTACTCCAAAATAAAGACTCATAAAAAGATGCAGACAAATTTACTGTGTCGGTGTGGTGGCTCCTTATTTTTGACCTCCACTCCCACCAAGTTTAATGGCTACATAGTTATCAGAGACTGACGAGAAGTTATAGTGAGAGTAGCAGACTGTCATTTATGGTATCTGCAGGCACTAATATGGGCCTCGTGCTGTTTACTCTACAAGCTGGTTTTATGATGGCAGAATGTGGCAGCCAATCCTTTTTTATACAGTCTATGTTTAAAACTCACAGAAGAAAGTAGTAGCGTTTGTGATGCACTTGGCTCGTAAAATTAAATGAGAATCAAAGTCATTTAAAAAAGAAATTGTGAACAGAGTGAATCAAGACCGCGATTTTATAATGATTAATCTTGCAGGCCTTATCCAGACTCTTGTGTGTTGTTGTGATGTTGATCAGTTTCAGTAGCGGTCTTGAAGGGGGCCTCGCCCAGGGTGTAATACAATGTAGAACCGCCACTGATCGGTTTCAAATCTTTACTGGTGAACCGTGGCAGTTGTTTGTGTTTGTTATTGTCTTTTGGCGGACAGCTGGTAAGCTCCGTGATGAGGAGAAAGGCAAAAAAGAAGGAATACTTGGCTGTTTTAGCGGTTGTTCCTCGGACAGGTCACCTAGCTTTTCAGTGTGTAATGTATCAGCATCAGTAAGAGCCAATTGGCGGTTGGCCATCTGAGAAAATGGTAACACAAAGTTTACAGATATTATAATAAAAAACTTTTGATATATGAATTGCATATTGGTGATATAAATAAATCGATGAATATGCATATTATGTAACAAATGTCATTAGTGATGTTAATTGCACACATACAGACCCACACAACAACCAGATGTAATGTAACTGCAGTGGAGTATCATGGTTCTGCCGGGAATCAGAGGAAGGAAAAAGCTCTGTCGGTAAATCAGAGTGGGTTGTGTGTGTGTGTGTGTGTGTGGTGGTGGGGGGGGGGGGGGGGGGGGGGGGGGGGGGTATATTAATGTGGTCTGGTGTGTGTTGGTATTCTTCTGTGTGGGTGTGTGAGAGAGGGAGAAGTGATACAGTTTGAATAATCTTTGGAATGAACTAATAGGCAAGCTAACTTTCCAGTTTTTTTATGTTTTACTAACACACACAGACACACACACACACACACACACACACACACCCACACACACACAAAAAACAGATATGCATGGCCGTCATTGGTATGCTATGAGTATACCTTTTCAGCACCACAGGGAGGCCAAATAGTAAATTTTCTTTAACTTCACAGTCAGCTGACTGACTTCCATGTTTGAGACAGAGGCCCACAAATCAAAAGCATGTCCCTGGCTGGCCCTGTTTAGTGCTGAAAACAAGTCTAATGACTGAAACAGGACACAGCTAATTGTGTTATCTCTTTATCACTCATCCAGACTCTGTGTGTGTGTGTGTGTGTGTGTGTGTGGGTGTGTGTGTGTGTGTGGTGTGTGTGTGTGTGTGTGTGTGTGTGTGTGTGTGTGTGTGTGTGTGTGTGTGTGTGTGTGTGTGTGTGTGTGTGTGTTTAACCGCCCCTCTCTGACTATGTGTTTGTATTCTTTGCATACTGTTATTCTCTACAGTTGGTATTTTATAATTATATGTTTTGCCAATTGACCGCTTGCAATCAGAACACAACACACCACACCACCACACCACACACCACACACACACACACACACACACACACACACACACACACACACACATACATATACAAGCACACACTCAACCCATGTTTTGAGACGAAGAGTTAAACCAACATCTTTCATGGGGGCAAGGCAGTTTTTCTCGGATTCAACACATTCTCATTAGCGTAGGAGCTGAAACGCATTCTAAACCTTTTCTGTTTTTATAAAATGTTTTAAAGTCTTGTCACTTCTAAAAGTGGGCGTGTTAGCAGGTACACACATGCTTGCTGATTTACAGCATACTTTTGTGTTTTTGGACTCAAGAGTGAAGTTTTTGAGTTCAGTATGTGTGTGTGTGAGACTCCGAGTGGATCTCTGCCAGGGCTTAGGGCTTGGCTGAGAGAACGCCTCAAACCAGTTTACTCTGGTTGTGTAGTGTAGAAGTCTGGGGGTGGGACAGGGACCTCTTAAAGCTGCAGACCATGTGTATCTCTGCCTCTGTCTATCTTTGTTTATGTGTGTCTGTTTTGTTTTGTATCCGTGTAAATATTTATTCAAATGTTTGCATTTTACAGTATTTGGTTTTGCATATTAAATACATAGCTGTACATAGTGGACATATATTCACCCCATTGTTGTTGGCTTTGACAGATTGCTTTTTGGGGTATTTTGCATGAGAATTTAAATCTGTTTGTGTGTGTGCAAGTGTGCACAAGTGTGTGTGGGTGAGTTCTTGACCCTGCCTTGAATAACTTTCCCCACTTTGCTTTCGAAGACAGCAAACACAGAGGTGAAGAGTGCATTATAGAATAGATGAAGAGAATAACTCTGAAGCGGGGAACTTTGTGCTTCATTGCAGAAATTACTGTTGTGCTCGGTCACTATTTTTATTAGAATGCCGGATGCCAAAGCATACTATGTGTATGCTGCTAGTTAAAATGGGCAGTAGAAATAAGGTTTAAGCTGAGGGCGGACTGCTCAGCATGGGGTGGACTGAGCAGGAAGGGAGGAACAAGCATTTCTGTCCCTCTCTCTAAGCGAGGTTGCACAAGCTGTGCAGAAGCACACCACAAAACGCTTTCCTTTACATCCTCATGTACACACACACACATACAAAACACACACACACACACACACACACACACAAATATATATGCACATACTCAAACACACACACAATTGTCCAAGACTTACTGTACATATAATCATGTATCTCTCGGTGTTCTGGGTACTTATTGTGTTGGATTTGTTTGCTGCATCATCCAAATTTCTTCAAACATCACTGCTGATATTTTTTGGGGGGCTACAGAGACTTAGGTATATCTGGGGACAAGGCTGGACTTTTTTTTTTTTAAATAATTTTCCATGACTCAGTCAAAACACCAAATTGTTTTAAGGGAACATGGCCAAAGTTTGATCTATTCAAACATATCCCTGGGTTCCAGCTGAAGTTGACATGAGTGGTCATTCTATATTTATATGTTTTGCAGGAAGCCCTCAGGTCATGCTGATAAGGAGGTGATGGCTGCCACCGTTCTTACCTCACTATCCACGTCCCCTTTGGTGCTCAACCCTTCCTCAGCAGCCACAGGTATCATCACTGCCCCAGCAACACCTGCATTCTGCCTCAAACAGACCAGCAGTGGGAACTACTCCATCAAATACTGACTCATCCACTGTATTAAACAAATTGAATGCATTTCTTTACATCATAATGAGGTCCATGAGGGTAACTCACTTTTAGTCAGCTAAAGCGGGGAGACAGTGGGAAGAAAAACTCATCATCAAGCACATCAAGATGTTAGTTTCCCCTGACACAAACTGATTGGCTAATTCGTTTATGTGTTTATCTTGGTTCATCTAGTGGATAAAAGTCTTCCGGTATTATTAACACTATTCCCTTATCTACATGCATGCTTACCCAAGCCCAGCATTTGATGGCAACAGTTCAGCTATGACCCTATCACCACAGCTCCTTTGCTTTTTCCAGAATTACTGTAGTTGCCATTGCCATGCCGACCCTGCCAGACGGTCAAAGTCCTATCTGCTGTTTATTTTTTGAGCCAGCAGTAAACCAAGGCTACTGTTATTGCTCTCGGTAAGGCAGTATGTAGCAGTTTACATCCCATATCACCTCATTTGACACTACTGTACCAATTGCTCCAACAATGGAGGTTTCATTGTAGAATTCAGCAGTCCTTGGCTCTTGTCAGAGATGCTGTTGGTTTAAGAGGAGCTCATTTTCCTTGAAAAGTTTACTTGGCACAAAGTCTTTCAGATCAAGCATCATTGGATTGGTTAGAAGGCCAAAAGGTATAGAAAGGGTTTGTGGGCCCAGACTTACACTGTCCAGGCTTTTAAGGAGATTTTCCATTTCTATTTCCAGTAGTGTACACTTACACTAATCTTTACAATTGTATGAAAAATCCTGTTTTTACCAATGTCTTGCCATTAAAGGTAGGTAAGACTTATAAAACTAACTTTCTGTTATATTTGCTGAAACTGACCCTATGTTCGAGTAGAACTACATGAAGCAGGTAATTTTAAAAAAATCTGGCTCCTCTGGCACCACATTCAGCCTGTAGTGTGATTTGCAAAAATTCCACAGCTTCCTGTTCAGATGCACCAATCAGGGCCAGAGGGTGTCTAACTGTGTGTCAGTCACTGCTCATGCACATGCGTTCATACTCCCTCGTGGGGGGAGGGGCTTATGAGATTGTTTTGGGCTTTAGCGGAAAGGAGGGGAGGGCCTGAGAAGTTGTCAATGTTAAAAAAAATGTTGGCTAAGTCCTGGATTTTTGCAATCCTACCTGCAGCACCTTTAATCTAAAGTGAACTGTCTTAAAACTGCAGTCCCAGAGCCAACCAGCAAGGCCTGGAAAGAGATGCTGTCAGCTAGCTACAGCAGTTCGACCAGTGGAAACTGGAGCTTGGACACCAGCGACCAATCCGTGCCCTCCACACCATCTCCACCTCTTTCCAGTGATACCAACAAGAACTTCCTGCTCTCGTCCCAGGGTTATGATGTCAGTGAGGATGTCCAAGAGAGCACACACTTCATGTTTGAGGACCCCATACCTCGGAAGCGAAAGGTAACTATTGATGTTCATGTTACTTTTCTATTTGAATCATTATGTTGTGCACACAATTTATACAGCAATGATGCATATGGAAAGCAGTTTTGGCTTAAAAATTATTTATGAGTCCTAAACAGCCGCAGGTCTTTTATTGTCAAATAATTGGGAAGTGCTTAGGAAAGTGTTTGTGGTTTGATGACAAAGCACAGTGAAAGAGCAGGGGCACATACAATCCCAAAACAGTGTGTACCGTTTTTCTACTGTTTTCTGGTTAAAGGACATGTTCCCTCGGAACGGTGTTTAATGACTTTGAGATATCTTTTCTGTTGTTTGGTGGGTGTGTCAATCAGTAGAGACATGTCTGTAAACTCGTGGTAAGAAAAAGGCAGCGCGCCTGTGCACACAACCACCGCACCCCCATTTCAGTTTAAAAAAAACGTGTTGCTACGTTTTGTCTGGGCTGAACGTGGCCCAGATAAGAAAACACATCTGCTTATTATTCAGATATTTAACACGCATCTCATAAGGAAAACCATATATCATTAAGATAATAAATAAGTGGACATCCATAGTCAATACAGTTTTTTTTTTTTTTTTTTTTGCTAGTTTCTTGACACAGTTCTGTTGTTATCACAGCAGCCGCAGATGCTGTCCATTCCGCTTTAACTTTAACCAAAAACTCTGTTTCGGTTGTACAGAAACAATTCTCATGTGCTTTTGTTACTTCTATAAATCAGTAGCAGGAGAGACCTTGAAAAGCCCACTAGAAGCATTTAGAAAATGTAAGCACTGTGCAGTTTTAACTGCCTCTGACATAACTGTCACTTTCTGCTTGTGTAGATGATGGATTATATTCCACCTCTGATCTTTCCTTCTCGTTTCTTTTTTTACTATAGCAACAGTCCAGAACGTCAAAATGTTTTCACTGTCAAGAAGCTTTCTCTCCCCTTTCTAGGAGGTGGTAAAGGTTTAGTAAGCATGAAGGAGATTCGAGGGATAAACCGCAAGAAGGAACAAAAGAATCAAGGGATGCATAAAAATGAGGACAGGCAAGGGTGTAGAGGACTAGTCATGGTAGTGACAAGGGGAGAAATGAATCTCAATATTTCCTCTAGCCATACAGGGACAGAGGAGTGTTCATATATAGTACAATTTGTGGGAGTTGGCAATTCCACCTCCCTTGAGTGGGGCACCCCTGAAGATGATTGAGCTGGCATATACTGTATATAAAACCATGAAGACTCAGAGGACGATGCTGCCAGAGACCCATGCCATGCCTTAGATAAGCATACAGGAAATGAAATAAGATAATGCTAGGAGTAATATAGACAAATAAGTTGTGTGGAAGTGGCCTAAACAACATGAAACCTGCTGGCTAGCTTTGTGTTGCAATATACAGTAACTGACATCAACCTCAATCAATCATGTCTAAACCTTCTGTAAGCAGCTGCCCCTTGGATAAGTTTGTTTGATTTTGTGCAGGCAGTGGGTTAAGAGGATTATTTAACATGGCAATCACCAGTCTTACTGTAACAGTGTTAAGTTTCAAGAAAAACGCTTAGGGAATTAAGTGATTTGTGATTGTTTTGTGGGATTAAAGATGAGTTTTGCTGTGTCATTTGTATTAGGAGGGTTGGTCGAACAGCATCGTTGGGGACATATATCCAAATATATCCAGCACCACTTGAGTAGTTTAATGCCATGTTACTGTTGAATATAAGGGAGTGACAGTCAACAAGAAATAGTTTAGAGGAATAGAAGTGTTAAGATAGTTAAGAAAACCACTGATAAACCCTGTTCCACTCTCACTTCTCTTTCTCAGTTTTCCTCTTTCTGTCTTTCCTGCTTCCTCCATACCTTCTTTTCTTGCCCTTCCTTCTTCAGAGGCTGTTGAAAGGTAATGAGAGTACACACCCACTGCCTTTCATCAGCAGTGATGCAGGTCCCTGCCTGCTCGTCGGACAGCTGCCAGCCCCTGATAGGCAAAAGAGAAAATGAATTGAAATAAAAAACACCCACTTCATCTATCCACCCACCCACTCATCCATCCATCCATCCATCTATCCATTCATACATCCCCTTAGCTTGCTTATGAAAAGAGGAGAGTTACAAGCTAATGTGAAGAGGAGCATTTGTGATAAGCATTTACAAATAGCTACCTAGAGATTAGAAAGAGATCAGTGTGATTTTCACAGGTGTTCTTGTGTACCCTTCTATGTATACATGACTAAGTGAGTGTATATGCATATTTAATTGCACTTTTGTGAGAAGCCTTGAATGTTGTCATAAACATAAGGGGAACCCCCAGGCTGCACCTTAACACAAAACTATTACCGGTAAGATGGATCTTCGCCTCGGCTCACGACATGCAGGAAGAGTCAAAATCAAAATAGTGCTCATGGTCAGTGAACGTAAAAGTACTGTGTGAGGTAGAGAGAAGAAGACACAGTTTCATTGTCTATCCCTCTCTGTCCCGGCCTTTTTATGTCCCTCTTTCTGTCACTCTGTATGTGTCTGAACTTGTCACAAATTGGGTTTCTATTTTTATAGGTTTGCTGCTCTAATCACCCTCTAATGAGGTGTAGCGTTTTGCCCCTTGTAGCTTGGCACTCTTACCCCCATGTTGGCCTTTTTGTATTGAGGCTGCCAGCGAGATATAAACGTAAACCTCTATTTCCCATGAAATACTCATTAATGTTCTGCAGATAATATGTTTAGTTCGATCACTGTTTCTACCATTGCTAGTGTTTTTTCCATTGTTAAAAAATATATTATCAAGCCAAGGGGTTGAATTAAAATATTAAACAAATAAACCAAACACAGATGTAATGACAACACACTATGTTGTGTTTATAGTAACACTTTAGCTCCTAATCTTCAGACTCAAGTTGGTTTTGTGTTAAACATCTCTTTCAGAACTCCATGAAAGTGATGTTCAAGTGCTTATGGAAGAATTGTGAAAAGGTCCTCAGCACCTCCTCAGGGATCCAGCGACACGTCCGCACCGTCCACCTGGGGTGAGTTGCTGGTCATCACAGGCAAACCGGACACACGTAGTGCTTCGCTCTTGTCTCCAACTGGGACTATTTACCTAACTATTAGCCGTATTCTTCACTTCTCTTGTATGTAAAATGTCTATATCCTTGACATTCCACTTTGGGGATTGCTCCGTTGCTGCCGGAAAATCTGCCAGATTACAATCATTTAGGCCGGATATCCGTTACCTTGGGCTTCCTTTGTGTTGGCATTTTAAACTGCAGCCAATTTATGAGGACTATGGTTAACCTTTTCTCAAATCTCTGCAGAGTAAGTCCAGACAGCTAGCTAGACAATCTGTCCAATCTGAGTTTTCTGTTGCATGACTACAACAACATTTAAACGTACACATGTTCCACCAAAACAAGTTCCTTCCGAGCCTATTTTGCAACAGCACAGCTGCTTTTCTCCGGTGCTTAGCACCGCTCAAGGTGATTGTGATTGGTTTAAAGAAATGTCATTAAACCAGAGTACGTATTCCTCCCAGTACGTATTGTCTTATAATTGCAGTTGTTATTTTTCACTTTGATGAAGACCACCACTATGTAGCTGTAAGTTAAATAATTTCATATTTTCTCTGCAGCTTCAGCGTAGTAGTGTTGAACTCTTGTGATTTAAATAATGTGGTAAGACAAGAAAAGTGCCACATCTGACAAGTCACAGCTTGGATGCTGTCCCACTGTCTGCCTTTACATCTGACTAGCTCAGCTTGGGTATTACAGCTGCTTTACACCTGTGACTTGTGCTATTGCCCAATAAAGAAGCAGATACATTTGTATCACAATGCTTTAAAGATAACTGAATATGATATAAATGTAAAAAAAAATTCACATTGTATCATATGGGGTCCATTGTATCACATTGTAACAATAACACACTAGTTTACATTCACAGCTTTTATCCAATGCAGTGGGTACATGTAAGATAATATAAAATGATACATTTGTCACCCAGTGCAGCGCAAAGATTTAAAGGGGATGGTAATTATGATAATTGTATGTTTATAATATTACCAAAAGCAAGGGGAGGGAGACAGACTCAGACTGTTACTCCATGAATTAGTTTAACATTATACAGTTTTTAGTGCTTCCACAAAAACTGTCCTCACAGTTAAGCAAACTGCAGCACACTGGCTTTTACTGCCCCCTGCTGCTGGGAAGAGCAACCTAATCCTGCACTATTTTTTGGTCATAAACCTGACAGCTGTGCTTATGTCTGAAGATTACACTGGTATTTTAGTAAAATGGAACATCAAAAGTAAAGACAGTGGCATCTGGCATGATCACTATGACCCCAAGTCGGTATTTTAAAAAATGTACCCCAATGCTTTTTAGAATTTGTTTGTTAATCTTATCTTTTCTGTATTGTTTGTATGTGGACAGTTCATCATTATAAATCCTAGCTATTAACATAGTGTGCAGTGAATTTGCCGGGGCATTTTTGTTGAAGTATTCAAAAATCAAACTGAATACTGAATCAAGATTAAAAACATCAACAAATCAATTATACAATTGAAACTATATGACATCGAATACACATTATTCTTCTTCATTTATTATTATTCCTTCAGTACACTGAAATGTTTTCTGCTTCATTTCCAGAGAAATCTTTAACCGCATGAAAACAGTGTTCTAGATTGCAATGGCAATATATCATAGACCTACTCATCCAGCCTTGAGCACAGGCAACAGTCTTTAGGCGAATGTCTGTTTGAGATCATGGACCTGATCCACCAATTCAATGGTTGCAGATGAGACAGAGAAGTGAGTGGAATAATTTTAAAAACACAGCATAAAGCATTTTCTGGCACCAATGTTTATGAATTTGACATGAAAGGACTTCATTTTAGAACACACCTGTACTACCTTCCCAAAAATGTGGTCATATCGGGGTTGAAGCTGTGCATCAGTACAGCAGCTGTGGTACAAGACAAGAGGGCAGTCAGCTGTGTCTAAAAAAAGCTGCATAAGTTTAAGAGGTCCAATGCTGTTTATTATCACTTCAAAGCTGAAACTGAAATGAAAATGGAGCAATGATAATCTTAATTTAGGAATATCCTTGGAGATTTTTTTTATTTCTCTCCTGCAGGCGAAGCAGCGACTCGGACTACAGCGATGGAGAGGAGGACTTTTACTACTCGGAGATCGAGGTCAACGTGGACAGCCTTACAGAGGGCTTGTCCAGCCTCACGCCCACCTCCCCCACCACGTCTGGCCCTCCGCCGATCTTCCCTCCACCCCTCACCGCTGTCCCTCACTCTGAACATATCAATATGAACGATTCGCAGAGCCAAGCCCCGACGCTGCTCAGTCAGTCAGCTCCTTCCACGCTTTGTCACATCCGCACTGACCACGCCTACCAGGTAATTTACACAAGATAGACTTTGGAAACACACATTTCTAAAACTTGATGCAACTGTAATGTCCTTGAAAACAAGACAAAACGTTAAGCAGTTGGTATGTTACAGAGCAACAAAGATTTCAGATTTCTATTACATCTGCAGGGGCAGTTTTTGAGATCAGTGTGGGGGAAAAAAAGCTCTGAGGTCAGAATGAATGACTTTACTCCTACACCAGTGTGGGAGTATATCCCAGGATGAGAAGGAAAGGAAAGGGATAAAAAAACTTTCTTGCAAATATTAACACCAGTTCACTTGAAGAACTAAATCTGAATATTTTTTAAGTCCAAAAAAAACATTTAATCATGCTTAAAGTCCTGCTTGCAACACTTTGTTTGAACTGCTTTATTGCAACTACCTCCTCCCTCTTCTTTATGCTTGTCCTTTCTCTTCTTTTTCTTCCACCTAACTGTACAAATTCATGTGCACTCCTCACTTACAGTACATGCCCTTGAGGGTAAAAATGAAATTCTTGTTTTAGCTGGAAAAACACTTAAAGTATAATTTCTTTTTAGGTATTCAATATTGAATTCAGTCCTTCGCAGTGGTTTGAGGTTGTATGGAACTTCTAGTTGCCATGACAACACATAATGCACTTGAAAATAGACTTACAGTATGTAAACGCATTGAAACTACAACACCTACTTCACACATGGCACTGCACTCATACTTTTCTATTCAATACTGCTAACTCCATGTTCTCACTGCTGTTGTTCATGCTGTCTTCAAAACTGTTTTGCGCCATATTCTACCTCAGTATTGTTTATCTATAATCGTAAAACTCGCAGACATTTTCTGTTTATGTAAAATGCAGAGCTGATATGACGGCACATTTCCGATGTAAAGGTGTAAAAATGCCTTGCCTGCTCATTATATGATCTTTTTTTCTCTTCTCTGTTTCTATCTGCACCTTTCCTGTCCCTCCATCTTTCTGTTGTGTCCTCTCCTGGTTATGGTGGGGTGGTTGTCCATGTTCCAGGCCACTGCTCCAGTGAGTATCCCAGTGGGTCCTGAGCTGGCTGGGTTAGGCACTGGTAATGGGACCGGGCCTGGAATTGGGACAGGGAACGGCATCAGTGTGTCATGGCAATCCCCTCCTGTCATTTTCAAAGGCGTCCCGGTGAGTGAGGCTTTGTCTCACGCCTTTTTAATCCTTGATTTGAATTTCTTTCCTGCTGTTTCAACTCTTAACCTTTTTTTCTTTTGTAGCTCTTTGTCACTCTTTTTGGTTTTTATCTTTCTCTACTTCTTAATACCATCATATTTTCATTTACATTTTTATATATAAATTATTATATTTAAATGTTCAGTCCGTCCAAAGATGCTATTCAATGTGCTTTACATATAATCAAGATAAGGACACATAAAACCAAATGTACTTGCATATACAGTATGTAACAAAAAAAAACTTTAAAATGCAGTCTTAACTGTGATCGGGGCCTCTAGTAGGCTGTTTTTTGCTTTTTTTTTATGCTGAGTCCATAATGGCTGAAGCAACATTGCCATAAATCAGAGTCTGGGCTCATGGGACATCCAGGAGACAGTCAGAGGACCTGAGGGATCTAGGGACACATATTGTATCTTTAAAGCACATCAGACGTCCTTAGGCACTGAACTGTTTAAAGATTTACAAACCAATAAAAGGGTCTTAAAAGCAATAATAATACTGACAGGCAGCTACTGCGGGGACAAACAAAATGTTTGTACAGTAATGTGATCTAAAACATGTACAGATTCATTTTATTAAATTAATTTTGAACTGTGGTTTAGACATACCAGAAAGGATTGCGTCTGAATTGTGCAGCCAGCTAGTGCTGATGGAGCAGATTAATCTCTCAACATTTGCCTTCGCAGTGTGAGAAACAGAAACTCTACTTATTCTGTCATACAAAACAGCCTTATAAAGGCATATACATTGAGATTACAGCCCAGGAGGAACACCAAAAGCAGATATTTAACTAATTCCTCTATCTTGTCTTGATTGTGTTGCAGAAAACTTCAAGCCATACATGTGCTATAACACACATAAGTCTAAAACAAAATTTGGCCCTGTAATACTGCATGCTTTGGAAGTCATCTGTGTGTAAATATGTTAATTTGTGCCTCCAAGCTTATAGAAGTTACACTGTACAGCTGTGCTTCACAAGGTCATAGTGTGAATTATCTCTCAGTAAGAATGATCTCTCAGTAATGTACAGTAGGGATGGCAACAGTAAATTAGGCCAACTTACTTCCTGTTCAACAGTATTTTAAATCAGCACTGAGACTGAGAAGACCAAGACAGACAACGTTGATCCTTAATTCCTTCACAACTGTTACTAAGACTATGTCTGTGCCGTTTGCCCGTGGGCTCTGTTTTAATTGTGCAAAAAGGTACTTCTTGGGCGCACAAACTGTGCGGGCAACTCCATGCACACCTGCTATTTTTGGTTCATGTGTGCAAAAGGACTGGATGAAGGTGAATATAGATCAGGGGGTGTGGTGATTAATGAATACACATCACTGGTGTCATCGCTGTGCCAATCACAGTGACACATGATGACAATAGCTAAAAAAGAAAGAAAGAGGAATCGGCTTCTCCAAGAAAACAAATCAGCAATCAGAGGCTGATTGGGTGGTTTTCTTAGTTAGTTAAAATAGTTTTTCTGTTATTCTACTGTATTTGTTGTAAATGGTTACTACAAATCCTTACATGTGACACAGCAGCACTTGTTTCGTAACGCATCAAGTATGAAACATGAACCGTTGGCTCCGCCAAGCTGTTGGCAGAATACCAAGTTATAAGCGACCAGTCTGATGTGTGTCCAGAGGTGTGAGTACTTTATTGTGTCAGGGACAGAATTAAAGTTGTGTCATTCTGTATATCACTGTCATGTAGAATAAAGTATACCGCTACACTGTATGAGCATAATAATGAACAATGCACTCATGATGTATTTCCACTTTTGCAGGGGCCTGTTGCTCACGTCCGGACAGTTAGCATCGGTGAAAAGCGGCAGCCCACAGCCAGCACACACACCACTGTTAACAAGAACCATGCTTTAATAACGCCAGCACCTAAATCAACACCAGGAACCAGGTACTGTATGCATCAGCCATTTGTCAGTGTGATTGTTTGAGGAGTGCTGGTTGGTTAAATCAAGAAGGTGGGGCTATTTATGCCCCAGTTATCTCTAGTTACAATGAACTTGTGTTTAAGATAAATCATTTTATTTTCTTTTATCTATCTTCTTCTATCTTTCTTTTTTCCTCCATATCACAATTACTTGAAATTGTGAAATTGTTACCACTCAAACTACAAACATCATCACAATGAAAGGCAGGGCGCCCTGATATCTCAGTTGGCAGGGCGGGCGCCCATATATAGAGGTTTACTCCTCGACGCAGCGGGCCCAGGTTCCACTCCGACCTGTGGTCCTCTGCTGCATGTCATTCCCCCCTTTCACTTCTTCAGCTGTCCTGTCATTAAAGGCCTAAATGCCCAGAAAATCTAAAAAAATAAAAACAAAGGAAAAGCAGCTAATCACTTGAAATTAGCTGCTTTTCCATTGTGACGACGTTTGTAGTTTGAGAGGTTTGAAAAATAGCAGGAACTAGCCACAACATGTACACTAAGCACGACCAAACCCCTTAATTACACTTTTTGGTGCTGAAAACTGCAGTTGCATCAAATCATTGACTTCTTCAAAGATATGTATTAAATGCATTTAATAACATTTATATTGACTTGTTGAAATGAAAGGCTCAAGTGTTTGTGTGTGTTAGCCTGACCCTGCCCCTACTCTGAGCACATTGCACATGCATATGTGTTTTTATGCCCGTGTGGGCGTCTGGATGTCCGTGTGCATGTTCTTATGCTGTCACATCTGCTGTTACCAAGGAAACCCCGTGGGGAGGCAAAGAAGTGCAGAAAGGTGTACGGCATGGAGAAGAGAGACATGTGGTGCACAGCCTGCCGCTGGAAAAAAGCCTGTCAGAGATTCACCGACTAATCCAGTTGCCTCCCCGTGTCCGTGAGATGAGCTCTTTCTCACTCGGAGCGACAGATGTATGTGGACTCTTCCACTGAGGAGACGAGGGGAGATGTCTTCACAATGGAACTCTGTGTTGCTTCCTCCAGCATTACAGGGAGTTTGCCGTCTCTCTTTTCCGTTTCCAAAAAACAAAGAGAAAATACAACTGGTGGGTAAAAACAAACAACAAAAAATCTGCAAGAAAAAAAGAACTTTATGCAGGTTTGGAGACTCTTTCCAAGACTGAAACTCATGAATAAGGAAAACATTTAAATGGGAACCTTCTGATTTGATTTTTTTTTTTCTCTTGCCATTTTTCACAGCCTCAACCGAAGGCAATGTTTAAAGACTACAGATACGCTTTTTGGTATACTCATACTGGTATGTTGTTTATTATAGGAGCATCAAATAGTCTACTGTTTATGGGGTGGAACGTGACTTTTTGGAGGTTCAAGGGTTAACACCAGATTTGCTCGGTAAGACCTCTGTAGCATATCCGTTTTTCACTGTTAAAGTGACATAAAACCTACCAAAGGCAGAAAGCCTGTTCACTTACAACCAACAGTTTAGATGTAAGCTAAATCCTGAATCTAGCATCACTGTCTTCTTCAGCCTTACTTGATATCGACTTCATGTTGAAGTACATATTGTTCATTAAGCAAATTCTGTACAGCTAGCTCTACTTCACACACTGCACAAAACCCTCACACACAAGTGGTACAAAAGGGTTACCCTTGACTTTCCAAAATATTTTTGAGAGATGTACACAATATATGAAATATCTCTTCTTCTCTATGCTTGTATCCAAGTGATATGCACCATGAAGATTTAAGTCCTCTTTTAGAGTATCAATGAAACCACAGTGTATGCCTGAAAGAGTAGGTATCTATTTCCTATATAGAGTTTATTATCAGCAGCAACTAGTAGTTGCACTGTGCAATCAGCAGGATTCCAGCGTTTAATATTGTCTTGCTTTGTGGTTGTCATTATTACCATAATTGAGGTGAGTTGAAGCAGAAAGGCAATTTTTTTTTCCTTTGACAGCTGAGGTTCTTAATGAGATTGTTTACCAGGATGAATGATACATGAATGATCGTTGCCCTTTGAAACTTTAACTTAAAGTCTGACTGATGTAACTTGTGTATGTAGGTAAATAACAGAGATTGTAACCCAGCAGTCACTATCTGATAAAACGTCAGGCATTTAAATTCATTTCTTAGTTTTAATTGGAGAAGTTACCCAATATTTAGTCTTTGGAATAACTCACTGGTATAAATCACTAACCAGCATTGCAACATGTGTAGAAACTTCATAGGAACCAAGACTTTTCCTATGTTTTTTGTAGACGTTGTGTTTAACCCTTTTAGTATGGTCTGAAAACCATAAAATCAGTCAGTGCTGAGCAGCAGTGTAGGTAGGCGACTGTATACTGATTGTTACAGAAGCGGAGCAACAGTTTAAAAATGCTTCACAAAGTAAAGATTGTTTAGAATGGTCCTGTAATACAAACTGTCAGGCCTGCTTTCCCAAGCCTAGAAGAAATATAGGCTATTAGATATATCCCTTTCACTTGGTAAAAAAAAAAAATCTATGAAAAATAGCACCCTTTCATTTTAAAGCCTTTTTTAACCAGTTTGGCAATTCTATATTATTATCTAAGATATACTTTGATGAAAGAAAAAATGGCAGTGGTAACCTTACATTAGCATTTAAAGGAGCAGTTTGTAGCACTAAGTGGCGGAAATATTGACAGAAATGGAATATAATCTTCATAATTATGTTTTCATCAGTATTTTACATGAAAATGAGAATTGTGTTTCTGTTTGAGCTTAGAATAAACCCTTAATATCTACATAGGGAGTGAGTCCTCTTCCCTGGAGTATGCCATGTTGTACCGCCATGTTTCTACAGTAGCCCAGAATGGACAAACCAAACACTGCCCCTAGAGAGGGCCTCTCACGTTTTTCTATTACCTGAAGGCCACCAAAGGTTCTTTGGGGTCAGGGAAGGGGTATGCAGTTGGTTACAATCTGCATACTCACCGCTAGATGCCATTAAATCCTACACACTGCTCCTTTAATCTTTTAGAGAAACTTGGATTATTATTATTATTATTATTATTATATATACTGTATACAGTTTGTGTGTGTGTGTGTGTGTGTGTGTGTGTGTGTGTGTGTGTGTGTGTGGTGTGTGTTTGTTGTGTGTGTGTGTGTGTGTGTGTGTGTGTGTGTGTGTGTGTGTGTGGAAAAGACACTCTACAGTGTTCCTACAAAAGACAAATACAAAGTCAACTAGTTATTCTTTGAAGGTTACCAGCCAAAAACTGTACCCCGGCAGGGTGAAGTGTATTTTCAGTAATGCTCTCTTGTTGGGGATACTAATGATAAAGGGAAATACATAACTACACATCAGTAGTTATAGTTAACAACATTTTCAAGTAATTCCTAAATTCAGAGATCCCCAGAAGATTATTTGTATCATTAGTAACGTATAGTCATTAACTTGCTCCAAGCCGACTTAGTACATGATATTGAGAAAAGACAAAAATCATTTTAAAAAAATGATAACTTCTTCCGCTTCCCATTAACTATAGTTAAGCCAATTTATTTATTTAGCTCAAAATCACAAATTTGCCTCACAGGGCTTATCAACCTGTGACACCCTCTATCCTAAGAAAGAAAAACTCTTAACAGGTATTTTATCGGATCTGCTCTTGTGACAGTAGGTGGATAGTTTTGAAGAGATTCCCTCTTGTACTGTTAGCAGCTTTTTGAATGTAGATTCTGCTGTGTGTCGTCTACTCTCTAAGCGCTCCTGACACTGACCTGACCACCTTAGCAACGTATGACACTTGCACAAACACAGTGCCTGTCCTCTCCTATATGAGCATAAATCATTGGCTGAGGTACAGTCTGACTTCAGACTTCTGTCGCCATAGAAACACCTGTGCTTTCTCCTGTCGCCACCAGGTCACCGGTGCCGTCTGCTGTTGGCTGAAACCATGTTATCGCTTGTCAATGAAAGCAGATGCTTGACTGTTAATTGGTGGCTTGAAGTCAAACATATTAAGCACACATGTTAGCCGGAATAGTGGTAAAACAATATCACATTAATTTCCCATTATAAATCACCTGTTTTTTGTTTTGAAAATGAATGATCCTGCCTGTAAACCATTTATTCCACTGGCATCCTAGATAAGCTTCCGGTCAGAAACTTCACAAGTGCCAATGAAAAGAACATAAAAAGGAAAAAGGTATACTGACCTAATGAAATTGCACTACGTTGCACTGTGCAAATGCGTGATGTTTTTATACATGGACATTTTATATACACAAATTTTGAAGTAAAATGATTTTCTTATTTTCCGAGAGGGTGGGAGTGATATCATCACTGCCCGATAGAAGAAATGGGGTGTCAGGGATAGGGGGTTCTGTACCCCTAGGGTCCCCCATTAATAGCCTGTCTTGCTCTCTGTCAGATGTATTGTACTAAACATACTGTCTGTTTTTTTTTTTTAGAAGTGTGGTACTGGGAAGTACAGTGTGGTACTAAAGGTAGTCAATCACTTTTCTTTGGAGGAGTGCCAAGGGCCGAAAGCAGCACCTGCCTTGTCTCAGTGATGGGATAACACCAGTCTCAGTCTGTGGCTTCACATTAATGTCTTCATAGCAGATGCTTTTACAGTGCTTTACTGCCTTGAGTTTATTTTTTTCCAAAATACTCACACACTTCTTTACATTTTACTGAGCTGAGGTAGTAACTATGTAGATACTGTTATTAGTGCTAGTTACCACTTTTAATTCTGTTATCTCTGGTTTGGTCGTTCATTGAGTGTCGAATGCACACCATCAGGTCTCTCTCCATCATAAGCACTTTTAGATTCCACCAGCAGAGTAAGAGGCAGATGGTATTAAATGCTGGTACTAAATGGCATGTGTTAAGCTAACAGGTTCCTGAGGTTGCCGCTATTCCACCTTTTTTTTTATGTTTTGTTTTTTTTCTTTTTCCTCGAGTTGCACTATACTGGCCTGTGAAGATCAAGGCTCAAGTCGTATCAGTAAGAGCTCTGCTCAATGATTTTGGCTTGTGTCATTATGGCCAGAAAGAACTGTGGGTACAAAGTTGCTCTTTTGGAGTTTTTGAAAAAATACATCACAACTTTCACCTATAAAATGGGAGCTGGAGATTGACGGTAACTGTTAGTGTTAATGTGTGTACAGGGGAAGAGAGCAGACAGCAGTGGCGATATAAAGATGGATTTGCCGTTTCAGGGCTTTCTTGTACATAATGCAATATAAAGAGAACCATGAGGCTTTTTCATATATTGTTGTTGTTTTTCTTGTTAAATGAAAAGTATACTTTTTTACAGTATAGTTGCTCGGACTATTTTCTTTCAGACATTTCTTTTTAAGTCGATTAAGAAGCTATAGTGAACATAACACGTAAAAGATTCTATGTATATTGTAGCTTGGAGGCAAAGGGGAGAAAAAAAATCGTTGAATGTAAAACCTATAAAAAAAAGTCTTTTCGTTGTTCTATTTGCCGGCTAGTTTGTACTGCCTGTAGTGAACCTGTAGCGCGTCTTGATTTTAACACCCGCAGCTGTCGCCACACGGCTCTGTCATATGAAATTATGCACCTATGCAGTATTGCTTTACTATCTTACTTTGTGCAATGAGATGCTTTTATAATGGAACAAGAACTAACTCAAGCTTTTTGGTGACATCTGGGCTTCTTGCTCACACTGTTTCTGTTCATATTTTGTCTTTCTCCCTGCCAAATAGAAATGTTTCTGAACATGTGTGTTTATCATGGCCGTGGATGTTGTTTGTGGTTGTGACGTAAAGTTGATGTTAGGCAGGATAACCTTCAAATTTTAACTTTGTGGGAATCTTTATCCTGCCCTGCACATTCCAACCGACAGCACGCTTTTAGCGTCTTCCACTTGTTTCCTATTTGACATATACTTCCCATTTCATTTTCACTACAGTGATTCTTCTCTGATCACCTTGTCCTTTTTCCATTTCCTGTTCTTGTCCTATCCAGCTTTACTGTGGTCCCACCCAAGCCTTTACCCAGTATATTAAGCTAAACTAAACCCTTGAAATGTGCATCAAATAAAGCCTTCATTTTATATTTCCACATGTCAAAATGTATGTGCCGTTTTCTTGAATGGCAGTTTTCGTGTTTGCATAAACCAGCAGCAGCAAAGCCAATAGATCTCCTTCCAAATCAAATGTAATGTATACCATTGCAATGGCAGCTCCTCTCAATTCTCTGCTTCTGCTACTGTGGCGTTATTGTTTGGGCTTTTACATTTTACCCTCTGTTTGTCAGATCTCTCATTTAAATTACCTTTTTTCTCCGGTTATGTTTTTTTACGGAGCCTAACACTGGCTGGTGTGAAAACGGACTTTTGCTTGTTTTTGTTTTTGCATTGATTTGTTGGTTGGTTGATTGATTGATCGATTTTCTGGTTGAGTTTGTATTGCATGTCTAGCATTGCTCATTTTTGTTCTTTTTGTTAGGAGATACAACACTGAAGGGTTTTATGTGTCAGATTTCCCCTTTCAGTAACTGATAGCCCACGGCTGATGTAGTTTGTTTTCCTCTAAATGTAAAAATGCTCATCGCAGCCTGACAAAAACACACACACACACACACACACACACACAAAGCTAAAAGCGCTTTTGAGGGAAATGTAACGCCAGCCTCGGGTCTTCACTGGAGGGCAAGATTTCTCCTGTGTGTGGGCTCGGCAACTGGTCTTCATCTGCTGTCCCACGCACATGGAGGAAGCACTTTCTGAGGAGTGGTGCACTCAGAGTATTTGTCTGAATGTCAAGCCTATGTCTAGTGCTTGAAAAGATGGATGACCATGTATGATGCTGATAATGTGATCTATGTGATGTAATGTGACAGAAAGAAAATAAACCTGAATGGAAGAAGTCTGCTGACAGATTCTATATTAATCTTTGTTGTAGATAAATAATGATGAATGCAGGCTATGTTAGGCTACTCTTCCAAATAAGGAAATGTAGCAATGTGAAATCAATAGTCAGGATTAATTCCTTTGTGTCTACTTTCTTTAACTTGTCTATTCTGCCCCCTTGTGGACCGCAGGTGGCCATAACACTTTGTACGTCAACCTTCCCAAGAGGCAGGCGAAAACAAAAAGGCACAACACACACGTGTCACTTCTTTACAGCAGCAATTTCAAAATTTATTGAGATTGATTGGTTTTTGCAAATAATAGTCAAGCTAATTCTTCCACTAAACATGAAGTTAAAAAGAGGCTCGGATGGCCGGTGGGCCGGCCCCAACATCAAAAACAGGAGGCTCATGGTTGGCTGTAAAAATGTTTTGTGATCAGTACTATCAACCAAAAAAAAAAAATATCTGCACAAGAGCACTTCAATCTGCCCGAAAACAAAACAGGTGTAAAAACAGGACAGGTTTTTTTTTTTGGATTATTTAACACATTTTGTTACAAACACAGGTTTATGATAATCATCAATATAAAGTCAGTATCATATTGAACAATATTCCCAATGAAAATAAACAAGCCTCAAGCTTCAAGTGTGACCTCATACAAATCAAAGACCTTCTGAAACTTGAGAGAAAATAAATAATATATAATAGTAATATAAATTCATATATATGAAGGTATACACACAGAACAAAATCTAAAGTAAAAAGCGCCAATTTTGAAATATAGTATAATATAGATATACCCATATCTATGGCTTCATGATTTGCACATGTGAATCAAGCTATACAGGCTAAATGAGGATTGCAATTTGTACACGTCTAAGAATACCCATATTCATCTGCAATAGAGCAAATAGTTCCAGTTTTGCATCGTGTGGAATGAGACAGTTGTGTGCAGATGCCGAAGACGTCGCTTTGGTATGACGAAATAAGCACAGGCATGCAGTTAAGACCACAGATAGGGCACAATAGGTCATCAATACACGGTGGGAAGGAGAATCTAGTCACCCATCATGATTTGTCTCTTCGAAGATTTATCCTCAAACATTTTGCACCTCTAATCTGATCAGCCACATTTTAGTAATCTCTATCCGTTGACACAAACATACCCATCTCTCGGTAGCAGACACTCTCACAAGCACACGGGTGAAATGTCATTGAGGCACATATTGAGGGGTTGATGGCAGACGTTTTCCTGAAGTACAACCCAGTATGAGGAAGAAGACATACAGTACAGGTCGTGAGAAGAGCACGGGGCCGGGGAGTCACACATACATCCAGATGTCTCTCAGTGGCCACGATGGCACCACAGGACAGAGATTTGTCGCTGATCATGGGCTCCTTCCACACCCACCATTGACATTCATAAAAAAAAACTACCCCATTGTCTCTCTTTTTTTTCTTTTTTTTTCTCTACCCAAAAATTTAAATAGATGGGTTCAACAAAAACACAATAAATAATACAAATAAAATAAAGACAGTTGCCAGACATGAAGAAAGCATCATAAATCAGAGAGTTTCTCAGTGGAGGTTAATGGGAAGTGCATTCCATGCCACCTGTAGCAGATAGGCAACATGTTTCCCAGAGTTACTACTGCAGTGCTCACTTTCCCTTTTTTTTTTTATGTGTGTAAATGAACTCAAGCCAGTAAACACTGGCAGATAGAAACACAGCATGTATTCTCAACACTGTCTGAGGGGAGCGTTGTGTCTGCATGCTGCATTTCTACTTGATTGTGTGTCGTGCCAGGCGTGAGACAGTAGAAACTAGAAACAAAATATCGAATCAGCTTGGTTTTAAGATGCAATCTTCAAAAGCTAGCCGGTCCTTTCACACAGCCCTTCTTCATATTCACAATAATACCATGGCATGTGCACTTTTTTCAAACTGTGACAAATAGTGACAGGTTCAAAAAATAAAAACAACCCCAACAACAAAACTGTTAACCACGACAATAAAATCCCAAAAAAGCACCTGCACACACACGCACACGCACACACATACACACTGTGAAACGAAAAGCACTTCATGTATACAAGGTACTAGATAGTTTTTGGTTCGATATAAATCAATTAGTGTACATTAGTGATGCAAAAGCATGTGCAGAATATATGTTTCAATCAATATCTAACAGAGAAGTTTGACAGTGAAGTTGTTTTTCCCCTTGGTAAAAAAAAAAAGCAAATACGACAGAAAAAGCGTAAACTGGCACAATAAAAGGTTGATAAAAGCCTTATGGCTTGCTGTCCACAACAAGGCAAAGTATAAAAGCTTTTTTTTCTTATACAAGATATAAAATATCAAAAAAAGAACACACAATAAAGCTTAGCATCCAGCACTTAATAATAATTCATAATAGTTACATCAACAACAGTAATTGTTCTGATAATCATAATAATAGGACATCTCGTCTGGCTCACTTGAATTGTCAATGTCAACATTGCCGAAAACATGGAAATAATCTTAGGAAATTGATATAGACTCTTTTTTTTTGGACACTGGACACTCAAACATCCTTGCATACAAACACCCATTGTGTTCCACCCAAAAACAGAGAGAGAGAAAGAGAGGGGGGGGGGGGAGAGAGAGATTGAGAAAGAGAGAGGAGGGAATGACTTCTCCAAAAAATATGGAAATCCACAAATTTTCAATAAATAGCTTTTAAACAAAACAAATTAATGTTACACTCTCTACGAATATCAAACTTGGACATGTCAAGCGCAATTTTGATCCTCTTCTTTTAACCTTACAAAGCTGGATAAAATAGATCCCCAAATGAGAGCTAAACCATGGAAAGAGGCTGCATATTCTGTATTGAGAAACTGGAACTCCATGACTGACATGAAGGGAAAAAAGAAAAAAAGAGCTTTTGAAACAAAGGCAGTTCCTCTTCCGCTGTGAGAGACGTGGCTCTCAGGTCCTATCATCACAACCTTCACTGTTTGAGAAACTGAACCAGAGACAACGAGAGAGACAGAAAGAGTTAATCGTGTAGTTCGTGTGGATCCATTGTTGATTTTCCAAACGGGGAAGCTGACACAGATGTCCACGTTGTCTACAAACTCTGGCATACACTCTCTTTGTCTCTCTCTGTCTCAAACACATTCCCCTTTTAAATAATAATAATAAAAAAAACATATGTACATTAGTCAATTCTTCAGTATTTGTTGGAATGGATTGATAGAAACTGTGTGTGGTAAACTCAAGGAACCCACTGAAAAGGCATTGGCTATATAAACAGCAATCTGCACAAAGATTCAGTGATTTCTATATTGTGATAACAGTCAAGAGGACATAAAGTATATCCTTAAAGGTAGGTGCGGTCACCGAGTTGTTTAGGTAAGTAAAGATCAGATCAAAAATGTAAACCACGGGTTCAGGGCTTTGATAGGAGTCAGTTGTCATTAAAGTGCAAGTCTGTGGCAGTAGGACTCTGCATCGACAATGTGCCATCAAGCTGCCCGGCCCTCTGACACGCGTAGCTTCGCAATAGATTCAGACTCTCCCTTCACTCGTAGAGAGACGCTTTCCCAAGAAACATTACAGCCGAGGTGGGACCAAGACACCCTCCCCACCCCCCTCCCCCCTCACCCTCCATCCCTCCTGGCTTTTTCCCTACACTGTCAGTGATCCTTGGTTTCCATGGTGATTGTGATGGCAAACATACAAAGTTGCAGTCTTGCATTGGCCATGTCCTTGGCAGCGTCCTCGTTGATTTCTGTTGTGACAGAGTAGAAAACTACTGGACTCTGGCCTGAACCCTCAAGAAAAAGAAACACAAAAAACACTGCATCAGAAGTAAAGGAGGTAAGCAGAAAAAGCCTTGCACTTGAGCCATCTCTTGACCACTCTTCTTCTACTATGGCAGTCAAGGTTGAGAATAGCCTAAGTGTGTGTGTGTGTGTGTGTGTGTGTGTGTGTGTGTGTGTGTGTGTGTGTGTTTGTGTGTTTGGTTTGTGTGTGTGTGTCTGTCTGTGTGTGTCTGTCTGTGTGTGCATTTGATTGTGTTACTCATGATGGTTCTAGATCATTGTCGCGCATCACCCTACAGCATTTCCATTCAAAGGAAGGCCTGCCCACGGTGGGACGAATGGGTAAAGAGAGCAGAGGATTCTGCCTGAGAGATCGCAAGAGATCTTTAGAGATTGGTTGACGAGCCGCTGATAGGTGCCTGACAGATCCTAGGAGATCCAGGTGAAGTCCCTCTCACTCCCGTTCTGCTGCTCCCCCTCCTGTGCCGAGGAGTCGCTCTCCTCCTTCTCATTGTCCAGTGCTCCGTGTGCCTCGGAGGTCATCCCCGAGTCCTTCCACTTCCCTCTTTCCTCCTCCCCTTCTCCCATCATCTCTCCGTCCCCTTCGACCATCATCTCCTCCTCCCCCTCTCCATCACCGTCGCACTCCGCCTGGTCATCGTGGAAACGGTCGCCGGGATACAGCTCCTCCTCCGGAGAGATGTCTCCTCCCACCTCCCCGTGGTGGTCCAGCAGCGCGGCCATGCCCCGGCCAGAGCAGTCGGCGCAGACGCCATGGCGCCTCGAGCCGTGTTTGATTCCGACGCTGGCTGCTGACATGAAGACCCGGCTGCACACTTTACACACGTACTTCTTGTCTTTGCTGTGGACCTGTTGGACAGAAGCACATCATTTAACATATAAACTATGTATTTACACTTTAGTAGCCTATATGGTGTGATTTACTGCCCCCTACTGGTAATCACATCGCTGCCCTCACCAGTGTGTGCCTCTTCATGTGCTCCCTTCTGGTGAACTTCTTGCCACAGATTTCACAGGGGTAGGGCCTCTCGCCAGTGTGAGAGCGCATGTGCCTCTTCAGGATGCACTGGTGCATAGCAGAGAAACTGCAGTAGGGGCACTTGAACTTTTTACGGATCACTGTGAAGTCATTCACTGTGTGGACATAAGGAGGGAGGGAAAAAAAAGAGATAAAAGATTAGTTTTGAATCAAGCTCTTTTGAATAAACCAAAAAAACGTCACTTTTCAGTTATTACATTTAATTAGCGGCATGGTGTAGAAATGTATCATCAATTCCCATAGCCACACAAATCCCAGTCAAAGCTACAGTTGCCCTGGCAACAGCTCTTCCTCCATACTAAAGCAATAAAGAGATACTATAAACACGACACACAACAGTCAGTCTGCCTTAGTTGCTCTAGAGGGTCTCTGCTATGGACAGCAAAACACAGACAGAAAGACAAACATAGACAATGACAAGAAGGGTGCAGGTTGGGAAATAAAACCACACACACAAAGGGAGGCTTCAGCAAAGAAATTAAAATAAAAAAAACTAATGTTAATACCATGTCCCAATCTTGTGTAAAGGCCTAGTAAACCAATTATCTCAAGGTCTTCTCTTGACTTAAATGGCGGTTAAGCCAGGTGAAGGGCATCCAAGTAAACAGATTGTGTGTGTGTGTGTGTGTGTGTGTGTGTGTGTGTGTGTGTGTGTGTGTGTTTGTGGTGTGTGTGGCGTGCTGTGCGTCGTGGCGATGCGTGCGTGCGTGCGTGCGTGCGTGCGTGCGTGCGTGCGTGCGTGCGTGCGTGTATGTGGGAGTGCGTGTGTGTGTGTGTGTGTGTGAGAAAAACTTGCAGTCAAGGCATACAGTGTATGACCATGAGAGCTCAGGACTGAATTTATGAGAACACAAGCACAACACAACTACTGTTCATGGAGGAAGGGTCAAACACACGGTTCAGGGTTATAGCTTTAAAGCAATACAATATAATTACCTCCATCTGCAAATCGACTTCTGCTCTGATTAAACACCCAACAGCACAAAACATGCAAGTACACATCAACTTGCACAACAGATTTGAACACCTTATTGTTTGTTTTTAGAACGCAAAGACAAAAGAAAGAAATACTATACTAATACTGATTGTGTGAATGATGTGCACGACACACAAATAAAAAGATAAAAACTACAGAGAGGATTAAACATTTTCCATCGTAGTTTAATTACAGCACAAAAACTACAAGCAGAATATAATTTCGTTTTGAAAAGTAATGCATGGAGGGGAGGGGGGGTTAAGGAGGAAATGATATATTCTAAAATGAAACATTTTTCAACATTTACAATAACACATAATCACTCCTCACAACAGCCGTACAGTATTTGTCGTTTCTCCTGAATGGCTGGCTCTGCAGAGTTCCTGATTAGTTCCTAACTTCTCTGAGCCAGCCGGTCTGTTTCAGCTGCCGGCTAGAACAGAGTGTTACCTGAGAGATGGGATTTAGTATGAGAAAGAATTTGGCATTTGGGAGTTCCCTGTGTGTATGAACACACAACGGGCAAGGGCAAGACACCAGTTCTGCTTTTATTGAACATGTAGAAATTACAGTTCTATGTGTTGGAGTGACGGTGGAATATTAGAGGGAAACACAGGTGGATGTCTTCCCAACGCACCTTCATTGCTGGGCTGTCTCAGGAAAATATCTTGGTTTATAGTTGCAGGCCTGCATTTTTGGCCAAAATTGGTGTGGATTTATATTAGCAATAATTCAGAAGTCAGTGCTCATGCTGATTCAAATATCTTCGCAGCTCTGCAACACACTCGCCATCTCCCTTATTCCTCTACTGAATTTTTCCCACTTGTCACACACTTATCTGTCTGCAGCAGTAACATCACTAATCTCATCTGGTTTAAGGGGCATCTACTCCTTGGCCCCCACTTCCTCTTCAGATGAAGAGGTCAGGGGTTAAGAAGGGCCGGACCCGTGAAGGACCAATTACTATCCAGCTTCAGCCGAAAGAAGACTTACAGATCTGGGATAGAGGAGATGGACAGAGAGAGTGAAAATGACACCACCCAACCCCCATCAGAGCTGCTACTGGTCTATTGTTTAGCTGGCGTTGTCTGGTTTGACACATCCCCTCCATCTGCACTGATCTGACAGCACTGACTGAAGGTAACCACGTCAGAGTGACGAGATGACAAGCTACGTGTCCAGTGGGGATGGTGATCCAATTACTTAGTTTTGCTTTGAGTTTCAATTTAATGAAAAGTAACCACAGTGTTTCAAAAATAGATAAGAATATTCCTTTACGTTTTATGCTATTTTGAGGAACACTATCACTGGCAACAGAAACCATCAGATTTGGGTCTTAATTTTAATCTCATGCTGCAATTCTACAACGTTCCTGCAGGTGGTGTGGTTGTGTGGGCTGTGAGTCACAGTTATGCCTGAGTGTCTTTGTGCCTATAATGCAGGGGTGGACACAAAGATAAAGATCTCTCTGCCTAAAAAGGAGAGAAGAGTTTAGTCAACCTGGTGACTGGCGACAGAGAGCCAGACAAGTGGTTTAGGTCATGGAGGCGGAAAGACGCCACCACGTCTCTCCACTCAGCACCACAACAGAAAAGTTATTCACCTGTTATTGGTTCTAATCAGTGCACACTCAGATTATTTACAAACCTAAAGATTACTTAAAAATCAGTTCTACTTATGATTTGAGTCAGTTGTTGTTTAAACGGATCGGCTTTGCATAGCAACTGTGCATCGTTTACATGTACGCTGTCAATTCATAGTAAAAAAATAATGGCATAATATTTAACAAGTTGTAAAAAAAACAGTAGTCCCTAGGTATTTTTTAAAAATCTCAACAGATACTTGATTTAAAAGGAAGCTTTTCCTTCCCAGTGCAATGACGCCACAGAGCATTTTGTCATGAACAATACACTGCTAGCTGATAGGTATGAATATGTGTACATAAACCTGCGGCCTGTATCAATTTTCCAAATTGATACTGAGATCATGATCGTCAACTTTCATCTCTTGAGAAAGCCGCCACAGTGAATCTATAACCCCACCCTGACAAATTTCCATCCCGGTGCCTCTTCCCAGCATATCTCCTGGCACTGACCCCACCTGGCAGCACACTTTAACATGTGTAGACAGGTTTTTCTGGGTGCTAAAAGCCTTGGCACAGGCAGGGCAGGTATGCCCTCTCTCTTTGGAGTGCACAGAGGACAGGTGCCTGTGCAGGTCTGTGCGGTCTCTGAAGTTTTTCAGACAGTACACACACTGCATCAGCTTCTTCTTGAAGTGGATGGTCTTTTCGTGTCGGTCTGCATTGGATTTGAGGGTGAAGCTGGCGGGGCACTGGGAGCAGAGGTAGCGCGCCGGCACGGGCTCTTCCAACGCAGGGCGGTAAAGGGACTGGTGGAAGTGGACAGGCTGGGATTGTGGCTGGTGATGGGGCTGGGTAGGTTGGTGGTACGGACCGTGCATGCTCGGCCAGTCCAGAGACAAGGCCATCAGAGACAGGGTGTGGCGGTACTCGTGTTCCCTGAGGTGCTCCAGGCTGCTGAACAGCCGTTTGCACAGGGAGCAGGCAAACCCCTGTGAGGGCCAGGCACCGGGCTCTGGCAGGACTCTTCTCCCTGACCCAACCTCTTCGCCCAGCACCATCAGCCCTTTAGTTCCTCTGCCAGCCCCTGACACTGACGCAGGCACAGTCAAGCCACCAACACAGCTCTCATCGCCCATCTGATCCCTCTCGACAGGAGACTGGTCACCTTCCAAGGCTGAGATAGTGAGAAGAAAAGTGAGAGTAAAAGTGAGAGAAATAGATAAAAGATACAAAGTCTCTCTTAAGTTATATCAACATGACATACTTCAATTTTAAAGCCTAAACCATACCTGTGCTGTACTCTTTCATTTCTTCTTTGTCTTTTACACCCTCCTGTAAGCACAAAACATCCCGTTATGTCACACACACATTTATTTGGTCTGTATGGATTGTTGTGTGGGCATGCAGGAGGCAGGCAGGTGAGACAAGCTGTGAACACAACCTTTTTTCCACACGTGAGAAACACAGAAACAAAGACATGAAAACAAAAAAGTAAAAAAAGAAAACACAAGAGCAACACAGACAGATTAGAATGACTTAGCAGACATGGATACATTGTTAGAGATTAGCAAGCAAACAGAAAAAGTCTTATGAATAGCTGACAGTTCCTAGATGCCAGAGCCGTCCTATGAGACACAGATTGAGCAATTAGGTTGATCTACAGTATTAATAATATTATCTGCCTGATACAGCAAGGTGCACCAAAACACCTCCCCCTTGTTTTTTCTCTCATCTACATCCCATTGAAACTGAAACTATCCTTTCTCCATCTACTCGATGCTCCTGCCATTCCTTCACCCCCACCAATTTTTCCTCAGGCCCTACACTCCTCCTCCTCCTC
>NC_045739.1:6853028-6859020 GCF_008692095.1 Etheostoma spectabile
CTCCTCCTCCTCCTCCTCCTCCTCCCTGAGAACAGAACACCATGCACTGGGCAAACAGATGGCTTGTCCACAGAGATAGGGAGGCTTGTTTGGAGGCAGGTCCACTGAAATCAAATGCTGCTCCTAAAACGCTCACCCGCGAACATAGCGTACACGCACAGACTGGCACAAAACTCACATCCACACATGCTCATACTGCCATGCTCTCACACACACACACACACACACACCTACACACACACACATACACACACACCAAACAGAACAAACAATTTCCTGGGCTGCGAGAGCAAACCTCTCATTGTCTACTTGTATTGATTCTACTCAGTCTCATCTCACTACCTTGCCTGTTATCTGCCATCTCAAAGCACACTCTGCCATTGTGACCACATGTGTCATCTCTAATGTAACCACTCTAAACTACATTAACGCTCATGTTGAGCAAAGACTCTTGGCTTAAAAGGTGAATTTGGGTCTGGCTATATTAAAAAAAACGATGTGAAAAAAAGTAAGATAAGACTGGAGAATTGGAAATCTGAACGGAAGAAAAAGCAAAGAAAGCAAACAGAAAAGAAAGACAAACAAAATAAAACAGTGTAGCAGGAAATATGCCAGATTCTACACAAAAAGTGAGATACAGAGAGGGGTTGAGGGATGCTGAATAAAAAAAGACCCCCTTAACCCCTACTCCTCAGAAAGATCCACAACCCCACCACTTCCCAAGTCACTTTCTATTCTCCGTCACCTCAACCCCCCTCAGTGTGTTTGCAGAAACAGGATGAAGCTGCTCCCTGGATGAACATCTCCACTCACTCTTACAAACTTTTTTCTGACTGGAGAAGCAGTACCCCGAGAGCAGCCTTTGCCCTGGAGCTGAGCCAGGCTCTGTGTGCTTACCTCAGGCAAGGTGGAGGGCTCTGGGCCCTCGACGGCCGCTTCCACTTCCATGTCCGACCCTTCTGAGCGCAGCGGGGGTGCCCCGGCCCGCAGACCGGGGGCCTCCAGGGGCCGAGACTCAGAGGGGTGCAGTGTTGTAGGCGGAGTGGGTGGGAAGTATGCTGATGATGAGGTTGAGGATGATGATGATGATGATGATGATGGCGGTAGTGGTGGTGGTGTTGGTGGAAGATGAGGAGGAAGAAGAGGAAGAAGTGGAAGAGGAGGAAGAGGAGAGGAGCCAGCCCCCTGTTTGTTATGAATAGTGGCCCCCGTGGCCCCTGGCCGGAGCGTGCTGCAGTAGTTGTTGGAGCGGAGCCCTGAGGAGCACAGGAAACGAGTCTCACCCACCCACTCACGTATAACTGCAACTCTGCTAGCAGCTGGCCACCAGAACACAATGGGAGAGAGTGGGCAGGGGGGGGGGGCACACAGAGGCTGCCAGTGCTACACTATCAAACACTATGGAGAGGGGGAGGAAGAAAAACTCTGAAGTTTCACTTTCCACCAGCCGAGGGGAAAGGGTTAGGGCTTCTCTTCTCTCTTTCTCTCTCGGTTACTTTGCTCCTCTGCTCTCCTTCTCCTTCCACCCACATGCGTGCGCAGAGGATGGCAGCGTGTGTGTGTTCAGTGAGTGAGTGTGCATGTGTTGTGTGAGCGAGTAAAATGCATATATGGAGAGGGCTTGAGGATCCTCTGTAGCGTGGAGGGAGATTGTTTTGGAGAGAAGCCATCTTGCAGCTCAAGTGAAGACTTTTTGTACACACAGGGTAAAGGACGGCTATATCGTCCATGTAAGATGTTTACCGGCAATAAGTTAAGGCATGCTGGATGAAGAATTTCATATCTCGCCTCTTAAAGAGCGTTTAGCCTGAAGCTTTTTTCTGCTACATTAATATCACCATTAGCTTGTATTGAGAGGCACCTTTCGTTTTCTCATTGTGCATATTAATCAAAGTGCAATGTGTTGCAGGTTATTCTGGATTGTGTTTGTGCAGATACGAATACGAGTGAGTGTGGGCAGCGTTTTGGGGAATGTCTCCAGAGTTATGCAGTGGGTTAGCCATTCGTTGCCCTCTTTTGCGCAACGGACAGAATCACACAACCATGATGCTCGAACGTGTACGGATTCCTGGAATGTGAAACTACCGCACCCGACACTCCCCACTCCCACTTACTGAGAACACACACAAATGCTTAACTCCCCATCTCCTCTTCTCCATCTCCGGCAGCGATGGGAAGAACAACATTAAAAAGGGAGGAAGAATGGGAGACGAAGAGTAAAAGATGAGCTACAGGTGAGGGGGAGCAGCTCATTAACAAATGGTGTTCTGGCAGTAGCCACTTCTTAGGAAAGGACTATCATGGAATATCAAAACATTGGGACCATTTTATTTAACCTTTTGTTGTCCTTTTGGTGAAGTAAAGCAAATCTGAATTTGCATTTATAATTTCTATGAAAGTGCCAACAGTTCCAAAAAGGTTTAGTGGATTAGGTGACCTTAAATGGGAAATCTCCCCACGACCAGATTGAAAGTTATTACTCCTGCACTGATAGCAACCTTTACATTGAGCATCACTATTCTTCCTTTCCTTTTGTGTTTAAAAAGGAAGGCAGAGGGTATGATAGGCTATATAGGATCCACATTTTCAATCTAAAAAGTCTCTTGCATCATTTGTGTCACAATCATAAACACAAATCATAAAAACCTCCAGAGAAGCAGCTATGAAGCCACTAGGAGCTACTATACAAGGTGAGTACATTTTCAAAAGCAGATGTGAAGTGATGAGAGCAGGCAGTGGAGAGAAAAGTTCAATAAAGTCAGCATGATCCCTATAGTTAATTGGATGTTCTTTACAGCCGGTATGCTGTGGCAGTGTGGACAGGTATGGAGGGATGGTCTGGTAAAATTCATTGTTGGCATTGATTGATTGTCTGATTCACAAAAGGGGTACAGGGGCAAAATCCCAACGATCTTAATTTGAATCAGGAGGCTGATTGACACACAGACTGGCCCCCACTGTATTTTGGCATTCCACATGCTAGGAGGATGGCAAAGAAGATGAGCTGTGCATTTGAATCTCAGGCGTTGTCAACAAAGGTGATGGTTTAAATTGCTAAATGTAAAGAGGGAGAAGTTTTCAGTGGTTAAACTGTAGGACATTGAATCTCGATTTGATTTTGGATGTATGAATCTTTAGGAGAAGCATGTTTTATTAAACAATCAATTATAGAGAGAAGAGAGGGAGAGGAAGAGGAAGGGAGGGGGAGACAGAAACTCTGTGTCAAGGCTTTTTGCTTATATTCACTGGTCTCTCTTCAATTGGGCCAGGTGACCTTGCTTTACCTCCTCTCTGCCTAGATCAATACTTTCCCAGGATTTTAAACCAACATACTTTGATACTCCACAGAGGAAGAAAAAGAGGGGGAAAGATATAGGAGTGAGACAAATAGGGAGGAACTGCAGGAGCTGGCCAGAAGGGGAGGGAGTAAGGGAGAGTGTGAGGGATGAGTGTTAAGGAGGGGTGAAGGAGAAATGGATAGAGGGAAGGAGGGAGGGATGGTGTGAGGGGGAGTACAGGAGGAAGAAAGGGACAGGAAGGATGTTAAGCGAGGGTGAAGGAGAAGCAAGGAGGAGAACAGGAGGAGGGGGAAAGAGGGCTGGATGGAGGGAGGGAGGCAGGGAGTAGCGATCTGTCAAACCAGGCAGACTTATCCTCCGCCCAGTAATCTGAGGTACAGTGTTTGTTTATTTTCTGTCCTCATTTAGGCACAGGGACAGACCCGAGGAGGGAGGGGAGGTTGTTGGCCATCTCGACAAGCCCATTTCCCCAACCCCTATTGTGTAGTGAATTCAAAATAGGGTTTGGCTTACCAAAAACCTCCCTGAGGTTTCTTTGGTGACAACTGAAGTACAGCTATAATCATTTGACATGTTTTTTTTTTCCTTTTCATGCAGGGAGCTATTGATTAACATTCTTTGAATTCTCCAAATCTCCTTTTCATATAGTAAAGGCTGAGGGTAACTGTAAAGTGTGAGTGTGTATCAAAAAGCCTCTTCCTCTTTTCTCTGGAGCTTGTAAGGCTGTCTATCTGTGCTGTGACAGCATCTAATTCTCCTCTTTAAGCCAACAGAAACATCTCAATCCCACACACTTAACACTTACACAAAAGGGGTGATGTGACGTGTGTGTACGAGCGCGTATGTGCAACTGCAAATGTGTGTTTTGGTCTATTCAGTCTTGTAGGTGAGTGGCGCTCAACTCAAAAGACATGACTTGGCTCAGAGTTGTACCCTTCCTTTGCTTTTCTTCCGCTCACAAAGACAGGCAGAACTCTGGACAAAAGATCCAATTACTAGCCAGTAAAAGCAAAGAGACGCAAACACACAAGTTGCACACACACACACACACACACATACAAATGTGCCCACGCAGACATGGACTCAAACAAATATACGCTCACACTGGCACACACAAAGATACACACATGTAGACACTGACTGTTTAACACCCTCACAGGAGGCCAAAAAAACTGAACAAAGGAAAGAAATCTCTAAACATGAACAAATTGTGCACAAATAAGGATGTATATTCATTTAATATTGATGTGGTTAGAATAATAATAATAATTAATAAAAGGTAAAAATGAATATCCTTTACTATATGGTGCTACACTACAAATATTTTAATTGCCAAGCACATTGTGACAAATAAATAAATATTCAAAATAAAATTATGGGATAGCTAATCACACTGATTGGCTCTTCCAAATGTGTTGTTTCTTAAGTTTCTAAGCACTCTTTTTCATACTACCTCTTGTATTTTCTTTGCGCCTCCTCAGCCAACCCTTTTGAGTCTTTGAAAATACTTTCCAAAATTCTTCTGGATTGTGGGAGTACATATTTAGCTTCATCTGTATTGAAGTAGTGAACATGTAGTGTTAGAATTAAATAATGAATCCACTTGCACGAGCAGCTACGTACAGCGTGTTAACCTCGCCCACCCAGCTGGATTCTAAATTTAAACTATAGCTATCCTTACTAGCTAGGCTCCTTACATGCTTGCTAACAACATTTGAAGAAGTGGGTCTCCGAGATTGACGGCGGCAGATTAATGTGACTAATTTATCAAAGTTACCTTGAATGCATTTGTTTTGAACAAATTTGTGCAGAGTTGTTCATTGTGTTCATCAGTGTTCGTGTTGCTACTGTGAAAACAGGGTGGTGTAACATGGTGGACTTGTTCCCTATAGAGAAGGTCACCTAAGCTGATGAAAACACGATTCTTAGGTCGGGTGAATATACTCTGATAAAAACATAATTTTGAATATTATATCACATTTCTGCCAATAGATCTCCCTAAATCCTACACACTGCTCCTTTAAATGCCTGCATTGCTCTGTAAATTTGAAGGGCTTATTCTAAGCTAATTGAAACACGATTCCTGGATTCAGGTGATTATACACTATACATTTAAGTGAGAGATTTTAGCTGATACAACTTATCAAAAAATATTAATATTAATTATTTTTCTGCATATGTAGTGAAGTATTCAGATATTCAAAGACCAAAGGAATAACCACACAAAAAATATATTTGATGCTAGACATTTCTATGGTTTGTAATCTATTAGATCTCACATGACATAACATTTTTCTATCATCAGTTCATGTTATTCTGGTTATTTTTAGGGATACAATTTTATGAATGTTTTGACGGTGGTTTTAACAGGATGTAAAAGGTTTGTGCCGTAGTTGAGTAGAGTCAATAATGTCATGGTTTCTGGTGCTGAAGTATAGTAAATAAGTAATATCGGAACAGTTGCTGCAGTTCTGTTGTTTTATGTTGCTGCTGTGAAACACAGCCGTAGACCCATTGATACACACAACGAACCTGACACAGAAAAACAAATATTTCTCACAAAAGCGAGAGAGATCCCAGCAAAATGTTCTCTCGCTGAGTCACAGCTGACTAATCATCACTGGCATTGCCACACCAACTCATTACACACTCAAGTGGCAGCACACACACACACACACACACACACACACACA
>NC_045739.1:6859030-6863001 GCF_008692095.1 Etheostoma spectabile
CACACACACACACACACACACACACACACCGTTATCCAAAGTGAATGCTGGAAAATGCTCTGCAGAGTAAGAGTATACTCATGTCAAAAGCAGTCAAGTCTGCATGTTTTATGTCTCACAGGTGACCACATGAGCAGATACTCAAAAATACACCAGTAGATTTGCAGCAGTTTGTGTATACCCGAGTTGTAAGTTATAATGAGGTGTGTGGTTGTGTGTGTGTGTGCGTGTAATAATCAGTGTGAGCAGAGTGTTAGTAAATAGTGACTTACAAGACAGGGAGTGTGCTCCTTTGGGCAGGTACTCAAACAACAAAGGGTTATCATCTCCCATCATCTCAGCCCGCAGAGACAGCAGGCTGTTCTTACTCATCAGCGCCGCCTTCAGATTGGCTACAGATGAGATTGTTCCACCCACGCCTCCTCCCCCAGCCTCTTCTGATTCGTTAGGACCCAGGTAGCTGGGCTCTGTGGTGAGAGGCTCTTCCTGCTTGAGGAAGAAGTCTAGGCGTTCGCCACGGCTGTCTGAGCTGTTGGGTTCGGTCACGTCTGCCCCTGAAGAGAGATGAAGTAACAGAAGATGGGTGAGGCTCTTCTGTCCTTCTGCTGCCATCACCGACTAACATTACAATGGTTTTTTAAAACAGCGCAAACTAAAACAGGGAAATTCAAGTAGGTGGCAAGGGACAATGCACTGAAAACATTTTACACAGCAATGTCTTAACTTAATTAGAGGGATTACATGGTTCTCCATAGGCTGAAAATCCTGCCACTCTTGGATTTGTGAAATCCTTTCAAAGGGGATAAAGAAAAGTAACCCTAACATTCTACTTGAACAATTGCCACTTTTTGCAGTGTAAGGGTTTCATCCAACTGAGCTTAAGTGAAAATACAAAAAAGAAACACCATATTAAAACCCATTCTTTCAAAGCTCTCAGCCGAGTCATCATTTACACCCAGTGTTTTCGGGTTGCAACTACCGACACGTCACCGCTCTGAATCCTCTCTCTCTCCTCAACTCCCTAACTTACCTCATCATCACCAGTCAACAAAAATACAGGGAGATCATAAAAAGACAGTGAGTGAGAGAGGAAGGCAGACATAGAAGTGATATATGTGTGTGCATTATGTCTGTGCGTGTGTGTTTTTAGCCGTCAGTGTCGCTGAAAGTGTGTGTAGAGAAGCTGTCAGCGGTAGACATGTCGCTGGAGGTTCCACTGTATCTACAAGACTGTCAGACCACACTGCTGACAACAGCTCCGCTCAACACAAACACGCAAATACGGACACGCAAGCACGCTTTCATTGCCTCCTAATTGACAATTAACTGATGACAGGTTGCTTTCTCTAACAGAGACTTAGACAAAAATACACATCATGTACATCACAGGCTTAAAGACTTTGAAAGAAATGCTTGTCTACACCTAAAACAAACACATACAAAACCTGTGAGTGCTAATGCAGACTTGCAAGTTGTGAGCATCATTTTGTGCGATTGCTAGACAGAAACCTTCTGACATCCTAATATTTAGTTCTACCGTTCCACAAAGCCCATGCAGTGACAGCTGAAATCACACTTAATGCTAATAGGGAATAAACAAAGTGAAGACGGGGGTGATGTGGGGGCACGGAGAACAGAAACGAGCGGAGAAGTGAAGGAGAAAGAAAGGGTAAAAAAATTATATGGGCGCGAGAGAACAGAAAAGCCCTATTGTCCATTTTAACTACAGTCAGGTAGTGCTAAGTGTTTCCTGTGCAGCCCACAGCTCATCTGCTGCAGGGGGAGTCAAGGTGACAGAGACAGTAGTTTGCCTCCACGTCTGGAATACCGATGGGTATAAAGCCTCTTCACAGCCTACTGGGTCAATGTTGACCACTCTGCCACACACACACACACACACACACACACACACACACACACACACACACACCACAAACAACACACACAACAGTTTCATGCTCAGTACAGATACATGATTACAGATCAGATGGATGGATATATAGTACGTTCTGTATGCACGGTTGCACATACACGTGAACCTAGATCTGAACGGTGTAGTGATACCAGATATTGAGGATGGGGTCATAATGTATGGGGCGTGCCAGATAAGAGTGACATACATACGAAGTAATCAGCGGCCATCAAACTACTTGCAAACGCAGAGGAAGATATAAAGAGAGGAGATAAAGTAGGAGGAATGAAGACAGAAATGAGCAGGCACGGACAGATAGAGAAAGAGAGAAAAAAAAGGCCCCTGCCTTTTTTGTGTAAAAGCGGGGGTGTTGAGCTGTGGAGGAAGCACAGAAGATACACACAAAACACACACACATGCATCCACGCACACCCCCGCCCCAACCCGCGCACACACACACACACACGCAAAGTTAATTAAGGAGGGGGTGTAGGGGTTGGCGCAAGGGGCATGAGGTGCAGGAATTCATTAGAGCTCTGCCCCCTCCTTCAGTGGGCAGCCCAGCAGCCACAAGAGTCAATCAATAACATAGATCTGCTGTGGGCCAACAACACACACACACACACACACACACACACACACCAAAAAACACACACACACACACGTAAATGGAGAAAAGAGAGGCAGACAAATGGAAGGAGAGGAAGCGAGGGAGAGAGAGAGGGTCACCTCTGACCCCCATCTCCCTCCACTCATCTGTGCATTGGAAGAACGAATGACCCCTGAACACTTTTCCCAGCATCCCCTGGACACGTGCATCTACAGATGGAACATGTCCACCCTCCTCACAGTCATACAGTAACAATGCTTCAGTCACACACTGCAGGTTAGATGACAGTTATGGAAAAGCGATTTCTTCATGATTTCCTCGCGCATAACAGTCACAATTTTGAAATGTTGTAATGTATGAAATTAACATCTGCGCTTTACACATTAGCGAAGAACTCTTTCTGTCATGCTGACACACTCTGCCTTGCAACATACAGTAGCCTGCTTTCTGAGGGCTTATCTGCATTTCCGAGACTAAGCATAAGATATTAGAAATTAGTATTCAGCTGACCACAAACAGGCTTCCACACCAAATAATTGGAATATACAAAATAATCCTCCTTCACTTATGTAAGCTTTATCAGACCTTACGTTGATGGTGTTTTACTTAAACCTCATCCTGTTCCGACAGTTAAAATCATTTACCAGAACCAGTCGCACCTAATCCCATGCACGCAGTTTATGGATTTCATCATACGTGTGCAAGGTTTCTCCGAGGATTTGTAGACACACATATTGTGGTGTCTTTCAGTGGCAATAGGTTTATCTGGAGTTTTAGAGACACTGTGGTTACATCATTCCTTTGTGCACATATGCTGAGTGTTAGCGTACTGCTTGTCATGAGACAACCTATGAATTTCAATGGCCTAGGATATGGCTTTGATCTGCATGGTCACATACAAAAAACAATAGCTTTTCCCTCATCCTTTTCCCCCTTCTTTCTTCAGCATGTACAGTGCAGCGGTCTCTGTACAGTGAAGGGAATTTTCATTTTCCCCTTCATAAAAGAGTCCGAATAATTTAGATTTCTGCTTTCTGAAGAGATCCTCCGTTTAATTTGGTTGCCATGGTAGCCAGGCACCCTTGGCTTCAACATTTATGCTAAATAAAAACCCCTTTAAAAGGAGAGACAAATATGTGGAAACGGTGGTTCTCTTTGTTCATGTGTGTATTTGTGTGTGTGAGTGTGTGTGCGCACGTGCGCACATGTGAGCGAAGCTGCAAGCTATGTGGGGGCTTGAGCTAAGCAAAAGCAGAAGAAGACTTGCCTTGGAATAAAAGATGTTTGTTGAACTATACTTCAAATGTGTTGCAAGGAATACTGCATTTATCATCCATTGAGAGAGTTAATGGATAGAAGATACAGTTTTATGGTGCTGTGGTTCAGGCTGCACTGTATATCTAAGTTTGTTAAGTGTGTGTGTGTGTGTGTGTGTGTGTGTGTGTGTGT
>NC_045739.1:6863011-6864285 GCF_008692095.1 Etheostoma spectabile
GTGTGTGTGTGTGTGTGTGTGTGTGTGTGTGTGTGTGTTTCACAAGAGGAGTTGTATTATTAGAGCACAATTTAACGCACACAATAAAGAGGAGGAAATAGACGGCCTGAAAAGGGAGAGACAGTTCAACTGACCCAGTTTGACCCCTGATCTTTTGTTCTGATTGTGTTCAAGGAGTGTGTCCATGTGTGTGCGTCTCAACAAACACCTCCTTACCCTCAAAATTAAGCCAAACACAGTTGTGTGAGGGAGTTTCCATTTTCTAAAAATAATTGTTTTTGATTGATAAAAGGATGAATAAATGTAAACTGATGCACAACAGCTACTTGCGCGCACACACACAACCTGGCTGTTAATGGACACGTTCCTTTAACACCTGCAATCTCAAACACACACACACACACACACCTTCAAATCAACAGAGACAGTAGCCAAACACAATGGAGAGAAAAAGTCCAGGGTGGTTAAGCAACGAGTTACTGAGGCTTGTCGACCACAAGAGAGCTGTCAGAGAAGAAAGTAGGGCTTGTGTGCATGTTTGAGTATGGGAGTGCAAACAAAAGAGAAATACTCTTTCACTGTGTATCTTTGTGTATACATGTAGGTGTGTGTGTGTGTGTGTGTGTGTGTGTGTGTGACACAGAAAGAAGCTTTGCCCCAAGTCACTCTGGTTAATGGCTCGGCCAGCCTGAGGTTGAAAAGGACAAGGCACTACAAGAGCAGCGTTGTCACAAGACTTTGCTGCTCGCCATATTGTCTACTCAACATTACAACGACATGCTTCCAAACGAGAAAATGTAAGTCGTTATTTTCCACAAACAGCTTCATACGCTGGACATGCAATTAGTACGTGTTTGTCCTCGAATGGACAAAGAGGGGAGGGAAGGTGGAACTTGCTTCCTCAGCATGCCAGAGTTTGAGAGGGTAAAAAAGTAATTTCAGCAGAGAAGGGGGAGTGAGGCACTAAAACAGCTCAAGAATTCAGAGGCAATTTAAAAGCAGTGTGGGAGAGGGGAATGAAAAAAATGTTGGGTTAAAAAGGAGGGAGGATGGAAAGTAAAAGAGGTTGTTATTCTCTCTCTCTTCCTCTCTCTCTGTTGTTTTTAGGGACTAGCCGGGCCACAACCTCCAGGAGAGATAGGGAAGGTTGGGTGGGTGGTGGGGGTATGTGTGTGGAGAGGGTGGGCAAGCATAAATCAAGCAGAGCCTGAAGGCTTCGGAGGAGTGAGGAAAAGAGGGAAGAGAGTGGTAAAAGATAGGGAAGAGAGAGAGAG
>NC_045739.1:6864295-6866257 GCF_008692095.1 Etheostoma spectabile
AGAGAGAGAGAGAGAGAGAGAGAGATGATAGTGCTGGTGGTGATGGTGGTACTGCTGGGGGCTCAGACTAAAAGAGAGAGTGTGGGTGGAGGGGAGGAGAGGAGAGAAGAGGAGCGCAGCTATTGCAAGAGTGGTGGGGTGAGAGGTGGATGGTGGGGTGATGGAGTGTGGGTGGGTGGGTGAGTGAAGGGGGGAGTGAGGAGAGGTGAGGGGGAGGTTACAGAGGCTGTGGGAGGGAGGGTGGTTAGTGACGGTAGGGGTGAGCCTGTAAGTGTTTGAGAGTGTGTCTACAATAGGCCACCTAAACTTGAAAATGCATGTTTTTTGGCCCACTGTCCATGCTACTCTGGCATTTTCGACACCCAAAAGCAAAGCTTAAAGCAGTCTCATTGCAGTGGTCATGTGCACGCTCAGAAATTAAAGCTGCATATCCGAAAGATACTATCATCCCATGAGCAGTAGGAGGTATTATATCAGAAAATGAAGCCTTATTGCTACTGTCACTTTTTTTCTGTCGCCATGTTTCGGTATGTTTACAGTACTCAAAATTGGAAGTCCTCAAGGAAGATATCACGGTGTTGGCCATGGCTGATTTGGCCCTCATCTCCTACCTGGTGGATATATTTTTGAAGACCTGCTCACACAAGAAAGTGGCCCTAGTCTGTAGCTGTGAGCACGTTACACACATCAGTCACAATGGCTCTCCAAGCGTCTTTCTATCTACTCTGCACTGGGCCGTTTACTCCGGCCTGCCATTTTCTTCTTAGGATTTCATTTAATAGAGTTACTAAGGGGGGTGAAAAGCTCTTTGAATTAGCGAGCTTGCTAACTCTCATATGGCATTGGTTGCTTATGTGAAAATAAGTTCACACAATTTATTGAAAAGATGTGTTTGTACTATTGTGTCATACGTCTACAACTCACTTCTCTTTTCTAGAACAGTTTATTTAGAGGACGTTAATTAAAAGTGGACTTTTATTCCGCTGCCTGTAATCCTCTCTGTGATCACTTATTTTGTCAATATCACACTATACACATTTCAGCACAGCAGGGTTAAGTACACCTGGTTAGCTTTTATGACCCGCAATCAAATTGCTATTTTATTCTCCTTCATTTGTCTGACAATAAAAAACAGAAACATAATAAAGTTCTGCGGTATTAAAACACAGAATGAAGATCATAGAGAGCAGGAGGTGACAGTCCGCTGTGTCCGTCTCAGTGTTCATCAGATGTTTGCAGTGATACACAGTTAGGAAACTGTCCAAAAAAGACAGCAAAGAACAGACTGATCAAGTTTCCTACTTTTAAGTTTGTCAGTGTGAATGGAGATCTCTACAAGATAATATGAAAATGCTTGCCCTTTTCAAACGTAAATTACATTTTCAAAATTAGCCGCCTTGGCGTAGACGTAGTCTAAGTGAGGATGCATGAATGAGTGAAGGGAGGGAAAGAGGGAGCGAGTGAGTGAGTGCGTGGGGGATGGAGGATTGCAGGGCTCAAGGTAATCTGGGGAGTTAATGCAGCTTAGAGGGACTGAGAGGAGTGGGAGGGAGGCAGAGAGAGAGAGAGAGAGATGGCAGAGGGAGAGAAAAAATAAAAATAATAGGGTCAGCAGGGAAAGGGAGAAATAAATGAAGATGTATCAGAAACAAAAGCCGAAGCAACTTAGGGTGGAAGAATGAGAGAGAAAGAGAGTACAGGGAGTGTAAATGCTGGTGAGATAGGAGAGTGGAGGGGGAGAAAGAGAGAGTCAAGTGAGTGTGTGAGATAAAGAGTGGGCTAAGGAAAGGTAGGGTGAGGCTGAGAGAGTTGGCGGGTAGGAGGGAAGTCGACAGAGAGAGAGAGAGCGGGGGAGAAGTCTACATGGGGAAAGAATGCTGGGTGGGGAAGGAAGGCAGACACGCAGAGCTTTGTGCTAAAAGCAGAGAGAGAGAGAGAGAGAGAGAGTGAGTGAGTGAGTGA
>NC_045739.1:6866267-6870301 GCF_008692095.1 Etheostoma spectabile
GAGTGAGTGAGTGAGTGAGTGAGAGAGAGAGAGAGAGAGTCTCTGCTTTATGCACAAGGGAGGAACTGGTGAGCGGGCACAAGCCCAAATGCCCTGTCCTGCCCAGTCCAGGGTCATATTTGAAGGGTGAAATGGGAGAGTGAGGTTGAGAAGAGGGATAATGGAAAGAAGAGGAGGAAAATGACAAAGCCTGGGTGGGGATGCTGTACAGAGCCTGTGGGTTATTATAGGTGCGGGAGTTAACACACTCTCCGACTCACACTGACCAGCTCAGAAGCTCCAGGCAACTAACAAGCTGTAACTACTTCTTTACTGCTGCCTGGTAATACATTTTAAGACGGGTTTAACAACCAAACAAAGTTGGCGACATCAACATACGTCCAGTTGGATATTCTGGAGTGGATTACATAACTAATCATAGGAGATGTCTTCAACAAAAATGTATAACCACACAGAATATGTGCACCTTTAAGTACACAAGCAGCCAATGTAGGATGTACAGACCACTGTGTGTGTGTGTGTCTGTGGTGGTCTCTGTTTTGGAGTATATCAGAGATTTTAACACTTGAATGTTTTTTGCTTATAAAGTCTCATTTTCTTTGCCAGTCTATTGTGTCCTGAAATAAATGGTTACGGCTTATACCGCATAAGTGCGATGTTTCTATTTTGATTCCAGCTGGAGACTGATGTTGCATGTTATATTTGTCTCTTTCTACCCTTGTTTCCTGTCTGACACTATACTGTGTGCCATCAAACTAATGCAAACCATAAACAATTGCAGTTTAGTATAATTAATCAATCAATCAACTTGCTTCAAGACTAAATACTTGCATTGGACCTAAATTTGATGAGCTTTATTTCTTTATATTCTTCACATATACTGATGACACTAAAGTGTATCAGGGGTGTGGTGGCCTTCTCCAAAGCATTCACAAATTTTCCCAAAATTAGTGTTACATAGAAAAATAGAATAGAAGACCGATCAGTGCACCAGAATTACTTCACTTTTTTCAATGAAACAGGTTGATTTGTATTGGGAAAAAGGTTGGGGCTATCACACTATGTTGGAATAAACACTAGTACACTGGTAGATTGGTTCACCCAGTTTCTCGAAAATAAGACCAAATAAAACACACATCATCACGACATCTAATAATTTCAATTTCCTTGAATTGCTCATCATTTTTGATTGTATGATTTTGTATGATGTTTGTTAAAATGAACAAATGCCAGTCACTCAAGAGTCCCCATCAAATGGCTGCCTGACAAATGTACAAAAAACACAACACATGAAGACATACGCTGCAATCATACACTCCAGGCACAGCAGGCGAGCAGATGACCAGTACAACGGGTTCCTCCGCAAACAGTCAGTGTCATTGTGCTTCGTCCACTCTCTAACGAGCGGGGTGCCGGGGTGTTCCGTATTCCGTGTAGAGCATTAGTGTGTGGTCGGGCTGCCCAGTGGTCAGAGTACATAAGCGCTACTGCCCCTCTCCATGCTCATCTTTCCCATCTTATAACATTAAGACTGTGCCTCTCTGTGCTTGTATCCTTGGCAACCTGCCTCCAACAATGGAGAGAGCTCTGGCCTCAGCATGGGAGACGTGCGGTGCCATGGAGAGGGAAAACAAGGGCGAGGGAGATGGAGATGGAAAACTGGCAAAGTGGCTGGACAGAAAGGGAGAGTGAAGAAAGGAGTTGCAGTGTTTGTCTTGCACAGATGTGGAGGTCAAAATCAGGGAACAGAGCAAAGGGTTAAACAGAGGAAGGAAGCAAGACAGATGAGAGGGGCAAACCTGTACAAGCAGCGAGCTTAGCATTAGTGGATCAGTGGAGATCTGGGTCACTCTTGAGCTGATAAAAGTTGGACGGTTTGTGAGACCAAGGCGGGGCAGATCTGGACTTTGAACTTCACACCTTTCCATGAGCCTCTCAGCAGTCCAGTCTGCGAAGATGCCACCGAACGTTTGACGCAGTTCTAATTTGATTAATTTGAAGTTTGATTTTATGAGTTTCATTTTCATGTTCCCACTTGATTTAAAACATTACAAATCCCTATAAGTGGTTGATATGTTTCATGACAGGAGGACACTTTAAACCCTTTTCAACTACACTGAAAATTTTAGATTTAAAGGATAAAGCTTTTTGGAGCGATATTTGTCTGGAAAACCAAAACTTGCTAGAGAGACCCCACTATTCCGCAGGGGGGAATCACGTGGCACAAGAGAAAAGTTCCCATAGCATTCTCCCCCAATGACTATGATTTGAGTAATAAGAGGTAAGAACTGTAGAAATCACACTGTGTGGACGGAGGGGAAAACCAGAGGGAGGCATATAGACGACTGTGTTCATCTTCTTTTCCCCCACTGTAGCCAAGCTGAGCCATTGAGATTAATTGCTCATGATCAAATCAGCAGAAGCAATGCAAATTAAAGAGCGGGCCACATCCCCACCCCCCTCATCCCTCCTCCACCGAGACAGCAGTGGGCACTGCATGTGACAAGCCGCGGCGCTTATTCAAGGCTACAAACATGTCATTTCCTCTTTCCCCGGAGAAGAACATTGAACTCAAAATGGAGCAAGGGGTCGGTCGAACAAAGCAGGCGTGTGCACACACACACATAGTACACACAGCTTCAAATAGACACGCACACGCATAGAAAGTCAGTGCCCTAAGCAGAACTACTGATATCTCACCGCGCTTCTCAAAACTGCTCCTCTCCCTGCTTCTCTCTGGCTCTCTGGCTCTCTCATTAAGAAGCCATTAGAGAGAAGGGCAGCGCAGGACCGCATGACCCCTTCCTGACCCCTGTTACACACCCCTGAAAGGGAGGGAAGAATAGAATGAGGGTGGAAAGGAGGGAGGGAGGGAATGAGAGAAAGGGGTAAAAGATATAAAACAGAGTCATATTGCAAAGGAGAGGTAGAGAAAACAGGGAATGATAAAAAGGTGAAAGGGATTGACGGGGTAAAGGTGATACATTGAGAGACATATAAGTGTTCAAGCAATGAGTCAATTTTTTTTTTTAAGTGAACAGTGAAATGCCAAACAAAAAACCCACAAGGACAGATGAATAAATATCAGGAGTTATGTTTTTCTGTCGATACAACTAATTCCAATGTTTCCTATGCAGTTTGTAGTGTTTTTCTATTAGTGAGTGAAATACCTCCACCATCATGAAAATGCTACATGTTGTAAACAAGTATTTGCAATAAAGTGATATTAATGTATGTCACTGCTCTGGCAGATCTTTTTCACTTGCTCTAATGACACATTTCAGGACTCTCTACCAGATGATTAGACATGTTGTCTGCAGCGGTCTCAGTGGAAGGATAGCGAGGATGAAAACATAGTAGATAGAAGAGGTATGTATGAGTCAGAGTGGAAGAGAGAGGTAGAGAGGCGTGCGATAAGTATGCAGTGACTTTGGGAGAAGGGGATAATTTGGGAGTGGAGGGGAAGACGGCTAGGCTGCTTCCTTAGTCGGACACAGGAATGTAGAGCGGGCGGATCCCAGGGCCCGTGTGTGTTTCTATGTGCGTGTGTGTGTTTGTGCCAGACAGGAATCCCTAACCCCCACAGACTCCGGCTCCACTTATCAAGGCCTGAACAGAGGGGGTATGGAGGTGGAGAGAGGGGTCTGAGTGTCCTGCGCTATCAAATCCACCTCTAACCTCCATTGCTCCCTATTCTCCTCTCCTGTAAAACACACACACACACACACACACACACACACACACACACACACAAACAAACACAATGACGACTTCAGTGTTACACTTTGTCTTATAAAATAGAAACACAAAAAGTCAGAAAAGCATAATTGCACGCACACACACACACAACCTTGAAGCTGGATGCCTCCAGGCCAGAGGAACTATGGGAAGGCCAAACAGCCCAACCACGAAAAGAAAAAGAAAACTGCCAGGGTCACAGACAATTACACCATACACACATGCAACTACACACTGTCTCTCTACCTCTAATCTCAACAGCTTTTTCACACACACACACACACACACACACACAC
>NC_045739.1:6870311-6872866 GCF_008692095.1 Etheostoma spectabile
ACACACACACACACACACACACACACACACACAGAACACATTTTGAAACATTTTACTTTTCCCAACAGCCGTCACTTGCAGTACTGAAGAATTCTCTCATTCACTCTGAATTTGCACAAAGGCCCATTCAAGTTTTTTGTCAGGTCAAATGGGATCTTAACTGGGTAATTATTGTGTTAATAAAAATAAAAACCTACGGGTAGCACTGTTGTGGGAGGTTCCACCTGAAACAAGCCCATGACCCATTTTAGGTTCAGAGATACTGACTTACAAGGAAGAGAGGTGGAATCTGAAGAGATAGGAAGAGTGGAAAGGAGATAAAAAATGGATCAGATGAAGTTATTCTTTGCATGTTGCTGCTGGTGTTTGAGGGTAGCGAGGAGGAAAGGGTGGCAAAGACAGAGGTGGAAGAAGGTGGAAACAATGAGGAGAACGGGCAGGCAGGTAATCTGGGGCAAACGGGTTGGGGGAGACGGGGAGCAGCGGGAACAAAGGAGTTTGCCCTGTTTTTGTAAAACTAGCATCATGTCTAATGACAAAGAGCCGAGGCTATACAGTGCCATTGTCCCAATGACCGTTCAAATAACTCAATGCAACCTCTTCTTTTTTTCCATCTCTCTGAAAAGGTGAAACATGATCCTGGGGTTAATGGCTTACATGAGTATCTACTACAGCTACCGCGATTCATCCAACCCAATCAGCCTCTTCTTTCTTTTCTTAAGCAACATTTATTTTGTATGTACTGTATATATTTGTCTTCTTTATTGATTGTTTATTTCATATTAATGTTTAATATGTTTGTTTGCTTATTCTTGCACCACTCACCAAGGCAAATTCCACGTAAATGTACTTATTAATAAGGCAATCAACCTTTTTCTGATTCTAATTTAACCAATTGCGAACAAACTTAAAAAACGATTGTCATGCTAAAAAAACATTATGGGAGTTTTTGACTGGTAATGTGCACATTACATGTCATTATAACTGGTTCTGCATTATCCTACCTTGACCTCATAGTTGCTTCTTTCTATAAATCTTGGGATCATACTGACACATTATCACCTTTTAAGGTAATATGGCTAACTGGTTAGCAGTTATTTACACATCCAGCAGATACAGAACAAAATTTATATTAATTTGAATTTGTGACTCAGGTGACATGGCGAGTGTCCAATATTTCTCTATGTTTTGGCCTCTCCTCTACTAACTCCTGAAAAAATCATCTGGCTTCTTAGCTGCTAAATTCTCCACTATGTTCACCAGCTGTTCCCTAGCTTTATATGTATGGTGCTTAGCTGCAAAAGTAAAGTTGGCTTTTACTGTGTTTTTTACAGCTGATGAGACATTGAAGCGTGCGATTAAGGGAAGAAAGACGCTAAAAAAATGTAAGTTTGGGTAATATTTCTCTGTAAGTTGGTCATGAAAGACTATGCCCATGAGCGACATCTTTCTCATTACACATTATATATGTTATTTTATTATTGTTAATATGGAATTCTTAATTAGGCTGTAGTCACTTTGAAAAAAAGGTTGTTTTAAGGAGTGCTATTGTTATAGGCATGACTGGATGAAGAAGATGAAGAAGTCCATTCTCATAATACTTCACTGGCGTCTGTCTGTCAAGCCTGTGACCTTTAACCAACAATGGAAAATTGTGTTTGTTGAAGTTGGCTTTAAACAGACACATTAAATACACAATGATTTGACATTGCTTTTTCAAAATTTACCATCCTTTTCTAGACAAGCGGTGTGAATTGGGTGGCATTCTGTAAAAACGTTGTATTGTAGGGCTGGATTTAAAGTAATTTGCATTATTACAAATGTCACAGTTATCATGAAGTAGGTTTCTGACTTGTGGAACACAATCTGGAAGTTCCAGTTTTGCACATGCAAACAAACAAGAGACAGAAGCTTAAAGATCCTACTGATGAGGAGGAAGTTGAACCCACAGCCCGGCCTTAATTCTAACATGTGAAACTACAAGCACACACACGAGCAAACAACGGCCGTAGCTCAAGTGAACGAGATGAGTGAAAACAGAAGTGACAGTGTGAATTGACGGGATGGACAGGAAAGTCCAAACAGACAGAGGGAAGGAGGGATAGAGGAGAGAAGGAGGGGACAAATAGTTGTGAAGGACATATAGTGGCTTCCAGGACTGTCTTCAACGCCTCTATCAAATGCACACACATGTAACAAGCAAAAACACACACACTTGTACACAGCCCAAGCCATAATTGTCCCCTGTGGGGATTTTGGCTTCTCCCTCCTAGTTTCTCATTGCTGTTGGCTTCTAAATCTTTAACACTTTTTTTCCACTTTTGAAAGGGAGGATGGGAAGGGGTGGGGGTTGTTGTCACAAGAGAAGGAATGAGTGATAAAGGAGAAAAAGAGGGCTAAAGGAAGGAGGTGTATAGGGGTGTGACGGCAGAAAAGGGGACTGAAGGGAAGGAGGGAAAAGGAGAGAATAAATGTATAAGAGGAAGGGAGACTTTGCCCTCCAGCGGGAACACTCCCACAATTGTGTGTGTGTGTGTGTGTGTGTGTGTGTGTGT
>NC_045739.1:6872876-6873595 GCF_008692095.1 Etheostoma spectabile
GTGTGTGTGCATGTGTTTGTGTGTGTGTGTGTGTTGCACCTCGGCCAAACCGACACACCCACAGGCTGTAGACTTCTATATCCTGTTCGGGTTGTCCATTTGTCCAAACATCAAGCACAGGCACCCCCCTCCCTCTCACCCCTCCTCCTTCTCCTCTTCCTCATGGCTCCCCTTTTATAACTGGTCTGACGGGGGTAGAGGCCGCAAAGGGAGTGGGTACGGTAAATAGAACAAAGCCACCTTTCTAAAATAAACAGACCGGGAAAGAGGAACATCAGGTTGACTGAAAGTGAGAGAGAAAGACAGCAGATCCAGCCATGGGCTTACTGTAAAGCACTTTTTTAAGGTTAAAATGTCCACGAAAGTTACTGTTTCTGCTTCTTCCTGTCAGTCAGTCTGCCAATGTATGTGTTTGCCTCACTTTCTATTTCACACATACACACACACACACACACTTTACTAGTCCAAATATCCTGGCTGCTTGCGTTTGACTAACCCTCGGTGAAAGTTGGGTACAGTGTGACACGTAAGCCACAGTGAGCAGTGCTGCCAGGCTCAAGGCTACAGGACCCATTACTGGCTATCAGATCACCGGAGGAGAGAGACTTCCTAACATCTCCATCCCATAACTCCAAAAGAGGAGCCTTGTAATGGATCTCTCATTGAATAGGAAGAGGCCCCCCTCATATGTAAGGCTCCAGTTCCCTATTAAGGCATCT
>NC_045739.1:6873605-6874530 GCF_008692095.1 Etheostoma spectabile
TTAATAGATTTTCAGTTGAAAGAAATTCCTTGAATTTTTAAAAGGAGGAGATTGGTTTTAAAGTTGTTTCCTGTAGCAAGAGGACACTGTTCACCACAGTTTACAGACAACAAGTTACTCTTCAGATCAAGTTTTCAACTTTCAACGTTATGTGAGGCAAAGATTGTGCACGAAAAAAAAGCAAAAGCAAAAGGATAGACTCTCCTGATTACTACAGAACTTGCCTGAGCATCATCACAGTTTTAAGTTATTTACTTATAGTAATGTACCATGTACATCCATGGGTACCTTGCAAACAGGATCTGCTAGTAGCTAATTCACGTACTTTCAAATGGTGCACATTTACCAAAATGTAGATAAATATAGGCAAACAAAGGGGGCTAAAGTTGAAGCCCACCTCACTAACTGACTCATGGCAACTATTTACTTCCTGTTTACTAGTGATGGGCGGACCGGCTCTTTTCACAGAATCTTTTTTTTCAAGTTGATACGAGTAAATATATCGAGCCTTTCAAGTTTTGATACTTTTTGTAAAATTGGGTGTTAGTTTCTCCGTGACATAGTCCATTATAGTACATGCTCATGACACAGTCCGTTATGCATATCAGGTTCTACAACACACAGCTGCCGCCTGTCATCATGTGTTCACATTAATAAAAGATCAAATATATACTGCCGGTCAAATGTTTAGAGTCACTTAGAAATTTACATTCAATATAGACAGAATATCAGTTGCATTGTTTCTTTTAACTAGAGCAGCAGTTTTCAGGTTATATTATGTGCTTACATAATTGCAAAAGTCTTCTCTAATGTTTTCTCAGTTAGGTTTTTTAACATGATATCAGATTAGTAAACAGAATGTGCCTTTGGAACATTGGATGAATGATTGCTGATAATGGGCAATGTAGATATTGCATTAAAGATC
>NC_045739.1:6874540-6875061 GCF_008692095.1 Etheostoma spectabile
CCACCCACTCAGATCAGCTGCTATTCTGTCTATAATGGAGTGGAATGGAAATATTTAAGTGAACCCAAACTTTTGACTTTTAACTTTCGGTAGTGTATAATTTAATGCACGACTTAAGACTTAAGCTCATGAACACACCGCAATTGAAAGAACGACCATCTGAGGAGCATGCTGAACAGTTTGACAGACTGACACTATGAAGAAAAGAAAGATGAATTTGTTCATTTTTGCCCATCACTAGGCTACTCTTTACAGCTCCTAAAGCATTATGGGAACCGTAGAAACAAAACTTGTAAGTAACACATTGGAATGGAGGGGGGTGTTTGGAGGCGCAGTTGTTATAATTTTGTCTGGGGGGAGGTGAGGGCCCAAACTCAGACTTTGGCTTACAAAGCCACTCAGGTATCACCTTCTTTTAAAGATAGAACTGAGCATTAGAACTGAGCTGAGTTTAAGAGGATGTTATTTGATGTGTGTTTTATCATCTCGGAATCTATAGGTGTGTTTGTGTGTGTGTGTGT
>NC_045739.1:6875071-6883999 GCF_008692095.1 Etheostoma spectabile
GTGTGTGTGTGTGTGTGTGTGTGTTCTACAAAGTTAACAAGAACCATTAGTATATCTGTGTATAGTCATTTGGCGTATACAGTATGATTAAGTTTGAAGTGTTTGTGTTGATGGGTGGGGTTTTAGCTGTGGGGGTAAAACTAAACCACAGAAACCTACCCTACCCTACCCTCCCCTGCACCGTACCAACAGGACATCCTGTCAGGATGCATTCTGGGTAGTTTAATTCTTAGACCTCAGTGATCAATGCCAAGACATTAGCATGTGCGTGTTTAGACCATGTAAATATAGTATTTATAGAACATTTGCAGGTGTCATAAATGCATGTGTGTCTATACTTGCGTTTAGGTTAGTGAGTGAATGTGGACAGTAAGTGTGTGGGCCGCAACTGACAAAAACTAACACATGGGCCCAACCCAGGTTCACTCAGGGTGGGATGGCTAATCTTTAACCCCCTGCGTACACACACACACACACACACACACACACATCTCTGCCCAGCAATCCTTCTCCAGCCTGTTTCAGGGGCAGGAGGTGGAGAGGTGGGGGTGCTTACGTTTTGGAAAAAAGCCACGGTCAGGAGTGAGTAGGGGGAAGCTTCCTGTTCAAAATGGCTCTTTTAAAGCCAGTAAATTATAAATAGAGCAGGTGTCAGTATTAAAAACTGAGCGAGAGAGAGAGAGAGAGTGCTGCGAGAGAAAAAGACAGACAGCAAGAGTGTGAAAAATTGTGTGAATGTGTGTGTGGTGTGGTGTGATGGTGTGGTGGAGTAGGACAAGGGGATTTTAGCTGGTGGACTGCCCATAATGTCCAGCAGGATGTGAGGTCATATGACAAAGATGGCTGGTGGGCGGTGAGAAATGTTTGGTTACCACAGTGATAATGAAACTCTTTTTTTATTTAGTGGGGATCGAACAGGAGGCTGATAGGTGAAAGCCAAACAGAAATAGGAAAAAGGGGGAAAGACTTTTGGTCGACCACCACAACTCCCACAACAACAACAAAAAAGCATTAAACCCTTTTGTCTAATATAAAACAAATGTGGGGGGAAATTAGTGTGTATGTGTGGTAGCAGCACACAAAAAGGCAAAGGAGAGGATGGAGGGAGTAGGGGAAACTGAGGGAGGTGGGGTGAGCAGGCCACAAAAGTCAATAGGGTGGGAGGAAAGGGCTAAAATCATTTGTGCAGTCAGAGGACAAAGAGGAAGAGCAAATAGGGGGTGGGGAAGAGACAGAGAGAGGCCTGGAGTACAAAGACAGTGAGAGATAGAACCGATAATAGACTGACTGTGGAAAAAGTGAGAAAGATGAACCAAGAGTCACAAAATAAAGAGAAAGACATGAATAGAAAGAAGAAAATATAGGAGAAGAGGCCTCAACACAATGTAGTTATCTAACCCACAGCGTGTCAAGCACCAAGCCATGAAGAAAGAGGTTAAAAATTAAGTCTACGCTAAAATATTAAATCTATGTTGGTTTCTAATGAAGGAGGAGTGAATTAGGGAGGAAATATGAGAGTAGATTATTAAACCGAGAGCGAGGAGAAGAGAGAGAAAAAGTGGAGAGGTGTGCAAGGGGTGAGGGGGTTGAAATCTGTTCACGGTGTTTTAAATATTAAACCTATTTCAAGTTTAATGAAGTGCAAATACTATGGGGAGAGTCTTAACTGGAATACAGAGAGGAAAGGGGCGAAAGGGGGATCCGATTCATTATTTCAAATGTTCACCTTTAGACTGCAGAGACTTGGGGAGACGAGCGCAGGGAGGGAGAGAGAGAGAAAAAAAGAGATAAAGTTTATGCAGAAGTGCAAACTAGAGGGCAGTTCTAAGGAGCGCCTTCCTGCGGGGCCCCAGGTGAGTCCAGGAGGCTCCGGAGGATGAAGGTCTGAACTCAAACAAGCCAAAACATGCAGCGCTAACTGAGCTCGCAGGAATAAATAGGAAAAAGGTTTTCCAGGAAAAACAATTTCACTTTTTTTTGTCTCTGTGGCCATGCGTATGTGTGTCAGTGTGTGTTAGTGTTTGTGTAGTAGTGGTTGAGGAGGGGAACTCTGAGGCCACAGAGAGAAGAGGAAGAGAGTCAGATAAAGATGTTGGATTTCAAAAAAGATTCTCGATGTAATCAATGTGCAACAGCTAGAGGGAAATGGAAAGAACAGCCCACGTATGATTGAACTGTTCATGTCTACATAACCAGATGCTCAAAGCTGTGTGTGTGTGTGTGTGTGTGTGTGTGTGTGTGTGTGTGTGTTTGCGTGGTCGGCGTGGTGTGTGTGTGCGTGCGTGTGTGCGTGTGTGTGTGTGTGTGTGTGTATGCGGCCATGTACCGGATTGCCAAAATCCCCCAAGCCGCCACTAAAAGGTCACCGTGTTTGAGTGAGTCTTTTTTTTAATACCAGCGAACAAAAAAAGAGCAAAACTATTTCCAGTGCTGTTATTATGTGGGATAAACGTCAAGTTGGTGTTTGCCCCAAGTATAAAGGAAGTAGGAAAGAAATCAATTGTTAACTGTTGTTTTCACCAGTTTGGGCTTTTTCTCAATCTGAGAGTGAAGGTGCCATAGAGCGATTGTGTCCTGCCTCCAAAATAGGTGACACTTCCATTTATACAATGACAGCATTAAATGTTAAGAAAATACTGAAAATATGAAATGGCACAAAGTAAGGCCTTTGTTGACATGATTACATGTCTGTACATTTTCAAATCTGTAATTTTGAAATAATCATGACCAAGTGATCATTTCATTAGAAAAGTAATCTCCATTGCCTGGAGTTCGAATGGAACTAAATACGTGTAAATACTAAATATTGTCACAGTATAGAAGACTTTATTTTTACCAAGGATGAAACCAGACATACAATATGTCAATTATATATATATATATATATATATATATATATATATACACAAAATATTTAAACATGTCTGGAATGTGGTAAGCCTGTAGTTTATGGTATTTAGTCAGAATATAAAAAAATACACACCATGGAATAATGGGTCCAATTTAAGACAATGTCTTTTATCTGTTAATCTGATGATTACAAAGAATATTAATTAGGAAGCAAGGTGGCCCAATGGTTAGCACTGTGGCCTCAGAGCAAGAAGGTCCTGGTTGTCCCGGGCTTTTCTGTGTGGAGTTTTCCCCGTGCCTGCATGGGGTTTTCTCCGGGTGCTCTGGTTTCCCCTACCGCTGAAAACATACTCTACCAAGCTGATGTGTGGTGAACATCTGGCGTGCATCACCCAGGTGTTACACCCCCCCTTCCCTGAGACACTTTGAGTGTCTATGATAAAGCAATTGCTATTAATTTATTCAATTTACAATCAAACAAAGTCGGCAATCCTCACATTTAGGAAGCTGATACCACAAATGTTTGACATTTTGTTTAATAAATGATAAATCGATTATCAAAATAGGTGTTGACTAATTTTCTGTTAATTGATTGATCAACCGAGTCATGGTTTTAGCAGTACATGGATTACAAGAAGAGAGGCTGAAAAAAAGGAAGAAGAAAATCTAAAAAATATATACTGAATTATCTTAAAAACAAGTGTCACGCTTTGATATGCAGATGCCTTTTAATCCAGGTCTGGAAGAAGCAGCGGGGGCTAAACTAAAAATAATTTCAGGTAAGTTTTTAAAGGTTTAGGATGTAAGCAGGCAGGAGAAGTAGAAACTATTTAAAACGCCTCTTCGTCACCTCTAATATAGTATTGTGCAGAAAAATCTCATGATCCACATGATCGGATCACTGATCATGCTGATATTTCTCCTTTCTAATTCACACGTAAGATTTCAAATATTGGTGGCAGCAGACAAGGTGAGCGTAAGAAAGAGTAAGATCAAAGTTTAGCGACAGAGAGAGGAAAAAAGGAAGTTGAGTGCTTAATGGCCTCAATAATGAAATCAAGTGAACACAGCAGATGTTTGCACGGGAAGGGGATCTAAAGAAAACAAATCCGGATTCCTGCAGCTGTTAATGTCAACACAGGCACACAGCATTTTCATACAAACGCTTTGGAAAGGCTGCACGCTAATACATTGAGCCTTTACACAGCCATATATTATCCTTATATTACAGAATAATCCAGTGAAATCCTTAGTCAAGCTGCCCTCGTGTTGTAGGTAATGTAAGCGTTTCTAATGGTAAAGCATGAACACAGCTCACAGATGAATGAGAGAGTGTGTGTCTAGGCACTTCTCATTAATAAAGAATGAAGCAATTAAGCTAATCTCAGACTGAAGGTGCCCTTTCTCCTTTATACCTACCATATTCCTTCATGGAAACTAACAACTGGACTTCACGGAACACCCACGAGGCTACATCCGCACTACGTTTTCAGTTTTAAACAGCGTTTTGAAAGAAAATCGATCTCTGTTCACACAAGCGCTTAGGCTCCCTAGCAGAACAAATCCCGCCCATGTTAACACGCGTGTCTCATGACCATTTGCATACACTGGAATAAAAACGGGAAGCAGATTGTCAAAAGTCACTCTACTCTTTAACTCTGCTGTTAGAAATCCTTCACGTATAAGTTGAAAATATGTAAATGTAAATGTGCTGTATTTATATAGCGCTTTTCCAGTCTTAACAACTGCTCAAAGCGCTTTTACATCTACAGGATACATTCACCATTCACACACATTCATACACTGTGGCCGGGGCTGCCGTACAAGGTGCCACCTGCTCATCAGATATACATTCATACACACTCACACTCCGATGCGCAGCACCGGGGGCAACTCGGGGTTCAATGTCTTGCCCAAGGACACTTCGACAATGACTGCAGGGGCGGGGATCGAACCACCAACCTTCCGATTGGCAGGCAACCGCTATACCACTGAGCCACAGCCGCCCCTACAGACAATACTGTCTGTGTGTCTGTCTCCGTTTCAGCCCGTCCAGACTACAACCCAACCCCAGAGTTCTCAAACTTAAACGGGGTCAGCGGTGTTTCCAAATGTCTGTGTTTTAGGGGCTTGGAAACGGCGGAGCAGTGTGGACGCAAAGCATATACGTAGCAAAAGATGTGCGTCTTTACACAAAAACTTTAGTGTGGATGTAGTCATCGTTAGTGTTATAAATCACACATGTGCCTTTTCTTGCTGTGACAACTCAAAATGGAGTATTCATTTTATTTATTAATTTCTTGACAATCTTGATAATGCTTGAAAGTCATTCACAGTATCAAGCAAACGTTGCTTAACATACCCCACATTTTTCTGCTTTTCTGTTTTATATCCTTGAATTTGTACATGCTTGGATGAACTTGTCCCACACACCATTAGAAGTAATAAAGTAATGAGTGAATGTATGGTATACATCGTCAAAACGATGCGGCAAATAGGCCTGCTATTTGAAAGGATAAGCGGAACAATCACAGTGATACTGTGTTGTTGTGTTTTATATATGTTTTTAGTTATTATAAAATTAATATTGTTGTGTTTCTAGAGTTTTCTAATAAGATGGGAGTCTTCTTTTGTGGTTCAATCAGCTGTGTCATAGCTTTTTTCTGTGTACCTTGCCCACGTTGCAATGCTGTCAATGTTGTAAAACTTTAAATAGAATTTTACATCCCTTTCTAATTCCTTGGCCCTCCCATATGCCCGTAAATCTGATTTGAATCTTCTACTGCAGGTGAGAGAATCTGGATTTAAGGAGACTTAAGACTTAAGTAGACAAACGCTCATAAGCCCACAGGGATCCTGTGTATTTTTGACCCTGACTTTGGTCAAAATAAAAAACAACACACTTGTCTTCACTTTAAAGAACTTCAAGGCATCGCAGCAGAGCACTCCCACAACCTAAACATCACACCACCCCTGATCCAACAATGGCCTCGCTAAACCTATTCAGCAATCATCCAGATCTTCGCTAAACACACAGAAACCACCTCCTGCAAACTGACTCAACACACAATAGTAAAACAGATCCTGATTGTCATAAACTACCAGTTTTAAACGTCCCACTGGTAACATATTGTACAACTAACTTACAAGATCTGCCCACTGAAAGTAAGTGTGTGTGTGTGTGTGTGTGTGTGTGGCCCAAAGCTTTGATAGTCGTATAGTTCATAACCTCATGACACAAAGACTCCTGTTTCCTTCTTCCCCCACTGTTCTCCATTGTGAGCCCAGTCCTAAAACCCAGAAAGCAAGATGAAAGGTTGTGTTTTGGCTAACACCAGGTGAGTCTACACCAGCAGCAACACTAGACTTCTTCTAACCTTTAGGTGAGAAAACCCCTCTCTTGGTAATGGCTGTTTCACCACAGCCAGACTAAAATTCTACCTACTACCACAGTACAGAACCAAGATACTGGCTAACAAGTTTAATAGTGCCATTTACTTTGTGGGTGTGGCTATGCATGCATGCGTGTGTGACTCTGAAGCTCAAGACAAGATGTACTTGTGCACATTAATAATGTCTACTGCAGGTCACAAGATTTGGGACTTAGGACACTTAGAGCTAAGCAGACAAGCCCTCATAACTCAGTTTCTCCGCCTTTCTTTTTTTGTCTCTGTCCTTCTTCTCTCTCTCACTCTCTCTCTCTTTCCTTACCACTCTCTCTCTCCCTTTCCCCTCCTCTTGCCCTTTCCAGAAGGTCCTTCCCTAAACCCAAGAGAGAGGGGGAGGAGCCCTGGATGGTGAGGACGCGCTGGTAATCCGTGCGGTGACCCAGGTCAATTCAATTATCCTGTTTTCTTTCACTGCGCGACGCGTGTGCCCATTTCACAGCCAACTCCCTTAATGCACCCAGGATTAGCTTCTCTTACTTTTAATGATCTACCTATCGAAGCTTTGGGCCCCACAGTACACACACACACACACACACACACACACCTAAGTGTTTTAGTTTTTAGTGTAAAGAATTCACTAAACAATTCTGCAAGGCTGAGGATCAAGAGACACTTTCTTAGAATAAAATAAATTTGTGTGCCTAAGTGCAGTTGCTTATTTATGTGGGTGTGTGTTACATAAACTGCTGTAAGAAGAGGATTGTATTAACCATCTGCATTTCACACCTCCAAGATTTTAGATAATCATTTTAGGCCAAACACGTTAGTGTAGAACCTCGCTAATCTCAACCCGGAGGAGGAAAGAGGTCATTTTACACATCTATTGTGTGGATGGCTGGCATGCACTGAAATATTCACAGCGGATTTAGATCATTAACTGCATATGTACTGTAAAGTGTCCTGCACACTATGTTAAACTTAAGTCAACAAAGCAGCTGGATTTCTTGCACGCAACTGCTGCCCTACTGTTTTAGAAAGTGAGTTTTAAAAGAGAAGCACAGATCAATTAGATTCTACTGTAGTTGAGTGTTGAGACAACACTTTCACCTAATTATCTAACCTAATCTTATTATCTCACCAGTCATTCACTAATTACACGAGTGGATAACTAAGTAGGTGCCAACTGTGGAAACTGCAGCAATTCTGGGAAACTCGAAAGTCATCAAATCCGAACCGTGAGGTGCGTTTCCCAAGACAGAAGTGCAGCTCGGCTTTCTTTTGGCCTGCGTCCATCCTTTCAATTTTAGGAGCCAGGCAAATTTAATTCCACCTGCTTTTGTGACACTAAACTAATAATCTTACCAACAAATCCAAACGTATGGCTTGCTTTCACCATTTCTGAGTCTGTTTTGTCTATATCACATAAAATATGCAGTAGCACTTTTCCAAGACAGGAGACAGTAAACACTGTAAGAAGCAAATTTGTCAGCCTTACCTGGGATTTCCTGTCCGTTGTAGTTCCATCCTGCCACAGCCAGCATGGAGGGCAGAGGAGATCCCGGCCTACTGTCCCTTTCTCTCTCCCTGTCCCGCTCTCTGTCCCAGTTTGTCTCAGCCTGCTGGGTAATATGCCTAACAGTGTCTTTGTTCTTCCTGTTCTTCCTCCGCCCTGACCCTGATAGGGGTTGCCAGGGTCCCTCTCCACCGCCTCCAGAAGCCCCTCCAGCCCCTTGCTCCCCCTGGCTCTGGGCTGCCCCTCTGGGAGTGTCCCGGGGATGTGAAGAGGAGGCGGGGGACACCTGTTCCTCTTTGACGGTGACAGGCCTGTAGTCGTGTGGCCAGGCAGGCTGGGAGTCGTGGCAGGCTTCTTCCTGGCTCTCATGGCTCTTGGGGGGTTCTTGGTCCTCCTTGCCATACATGCTGCCTCCCTCGTGGCAGCTGGCGATGGCCGAGTCCCCAGAAGAGTTGGCCGGGCTGGTGCGGCGAGCCAGCCAAGGGGAGGTGCTGCGACCAGACATGATGGAGGCAAGGGCTTCAGAAGCCATGCCCACAATCCCTCCTCCTCCTCCTCCTCCTACTCCTCCTCCTCCTCCTAAACCTGTTCCCACACCACCCCCTGCACCTGCTATACCCAGTCCTCCTCCACCTCCTCCACCTCCGCCTATGCCAGCAGCAGCAACAGCTCCCATCTCAAAGTCAGCCAGTTCCTCAGCCATCTCGGAGCGGATGCTGATGTCCAGCGCAGCCTTGATGAAGCTGTGGCATGCCTGGACAATGTCCGTCATCTGCAGGTAGCTGGCGGCTGACATGACCTCGATCACGTTCTTACTGGTGAGAGCGAGGTGGGCTGAGTACATGAAGTCCAGTATGGCTTTGAAGCCTGTCGCCGTGACAATGTCCAGGTGAGTGACAGTGGTCTGGTGGTGAGGTTCTGCCCCTTTTTTAACCTGAAGAGAATATTCATAGCAGTTCTTTTTTTATATATATCATGCAGTAAACATTTTTAAACACAACTTCTGACATTGCTTTATCACCTGCAAACTAAAAGACAGAACAAAACTACTATGATCGGAAAGAAAAACAAGCACGTGAAAAGGTGCCCTGCTACACAAAACCATTTTTACTTGTATTTTTTGAAATTTGTTAGGTCCATAAAAAAAACTGAGAAATCAGGCCAATTACAAAAGCT
>NC_045739.1:6884009-6893021 GCF_008692095.1 Etheostoma spectabile
AGTCTGACGTCATGTTGCCTGAGCTCATTCCTATTCATGAGTTTGCCCAGTTGCGCTGGGTAAAGGATGCTAATAGCCAGCCGGTCAATGGCTAGCTGTTAGCCAATGACCGGCTTAGCTCATTGAATATTAATGAGAACTGGCACAAATCGAGCTGAGTCTTCCTGCAAGCTTTCAATACCACGCTACAATGACTTGAAACAAGGTAACCACAAAAAAATGGTAGATCTTCAAACATTACCACAAAGTAATAAAATTTGTGTTGCAAGGCGCCTTTAACCCACTCCCTTGACCCGTCCTCCCAAGTGTAGCAGTCCCTTACCTGGCAGTAAAGAGTTTTGAAGTAGCGTGAGGAGCCCAGGAGCACGTTCTTATGGGCCTTGAAGATCTTTCCATCCACGATGACACAGGCGTCGCAGAGGATGCCGTGCTGCCTCTGCTCATTGAGCTCTCTGAGGAGCTGACGGTAGTGAGAGGAGATCTCCATGTCCTCCTTCCTGTTGTTCATCTGTGTAGCTGAACAAAAGCCTCTCCTCCAAACGTCTGCTGGGAAACAAAAGAAGACAAGGCAATAAAATCTGATGTAATATTGAAATATTGCAAGTATGCAGAATATTTTACCATTAAATGTACAGTTTGACTATACAGCAGCTGAAAGATACAGTACAACAGCAAAGGAACCTAAGCCATTTTGTACATTTTCTAGTCAAGAAAACAGGTATTCAGGTATTTCTCCTCTAAGTCCATATAAATGGTTTATGGCTGTAGCTAAATTAAAACCCCAAAACGTCAGATTCATTTTCACGTAAGGGGAAAGAAAATAAGCAAATATAGCTGAACCACTCCTTTAAAGATGAGCCAAGGTAAGGATATCTCAGTAATGACTGTGACATGAAAACAATGACATCAATAGAAACCACATCTCAACTGCTGTTGTTTGATGTCTAAAAACAGCCCAGTACCAAATAGTCAAAAATCTTTGTGTTTAAGCCATGTCTGACAGGTTCATTTGTGTGCGTGTGTGTGCGCGTGTGTGAGAGTGTGTGTGTGTGTGTGTGTGTGTGTGAGAGAGTGTTTGTTAGCTTATTAAAAATGTCAGCATGAGCGTAACACTTTCACAAAACAGTTAAGAGGGAGAAAAACACCTCATTTGGTACAGAGCACTTTACCGTTAAATGTATCAATAAACAACCTAGCCAGTTTCTTGTTATTATTTTTTCATCTCTCCTTCGACTGTGAATACTCAATCAATTGTCTAGTTAAGACGAAAAGTCAGTCTTGAACCTTCACCTCAGTGTTTCTGATCTTGCACAGTTCAGTCTGGGTTGTGAACACAAAGATTTTTTTTAAACTACAGAGAAAAGATCCTTAATGGCAATGTGTGGAGCTGCTCAACTGTCAGTGAATGAAGAACTTTTCAGTATTCATTGACAGGATTCATGAAGGTGTGACGGGAACGGGGCATATTTTACTGCTCTTACTTACTCTTTCTAAATAAAAAGCCACAGAAAAGCTCAAGATATTAATTTTTACAATCTATTACCCATTGAAGATTTTTCTTTGGCCTTTTTGTCTCACACGTATTGATGTGCAAGACGTAGGTGGGTTTTATTATGTCCTGTGATTTCTTTTTGCTGTGTATAAGTTACATGGCCTACAAGAGGCATTTTGAGCTCACACGGCCGAAGGGATGCAGGTGAAGGCCACAGACAAGAGAGCAGAAGGAGACAAAGCGAGATATGAACAGTGCTCTATTTTGGACCATTCAACCAGGTGGCAGAAAAACAAAAACTGCATAAATCCTTGCAAACACAAACGCACACAGAGGAAAACAGACACGCACACATGCACACGCAGTGCATTAGCCAGAGCATTAGCAGCCACCGCTCCCACTCTCGTCTTGGTGAGGGCTAAATCGCAGGGACGCAGAGTGTTACCAAACACAGCAGTGATTTGTTTTGGGAACGCCACATCTGTCAGCTCTCATGGGCCATTCTGAGAGATGACAGCTTGGGTTGGCCAAGGTGACAGCAGCGTTTGCTCGGGGGCCGGCACACTTCAGGTCATGTTTAGCAAAGCTCTGCTCAACCTGATGGCTTGTAAGATCAGATAAATCCACAGTGTCTCCCACGTCCACTTGGACAAACACACCTTCTATGAGCAGCAGTGGACGAGTTGGATGGAGTGACGGTGACAACTGCTGAAGCCTCTCCTTCTCAAAAACAAGACAAAACTCTCCAGACTTTGATCAATGCATAGCTCGCCTTTCACTTCGACTGGAATTTATTCAAGTCTTAGAAATAAGGGATTGTGAGGAAGGAAAGAACTCGGATGTGAAGGCAGAATAACACAACAATGACCCTCAGAGTCTCAAAGAGTTTTTACCTTCAGCTTACACACTTGTTAGGAAAAAAAAATCTATTGGCAGTCTAACCTTGAGATTCTTTCATTTCTGCATTGTCCTGATAGAGGTATTGAGAGTCTTCACCTCTCACCTTCAGAGACAAACCGAGCGGCTTTGAAGACACAGGAGCTCCCCTCCCCTCTCTGCTCTTCTTCTCTCAGGGCCACTGGCACATCCAATTGTATAGCTACAGTCTATAAGACAGGCTCCTTCTCAAAGCCACATATATAAAACAGAAGAAGTCATTTATTCACTGAAAAATACCTCAACACCTTTTCTATTTCTCCTTTTTTTTCAAACCAATGTGGATGTTGAAATACAGGGACACGGTGTACAGCACACGGTGGTCAGCAGCGCCCTTTTGAAAAATGTCTTTACTGGCAGCTGAGAGGAAGCAGTGAAAGAAAGCCAGCTGTGCCCAACCAACAGCTGGAATTGGTGCTGCATGGATCAGAGTCCTCCAGCTCTCCATGCCCACATCTGTTACCATTATCTATCTAGAAAGTAATAATACATAATACTAATAATTGATAATAATAATAAATAATAATAATGATAATAGAAAAACTTAGAATGTACATAAAGAAACAGTGAAATAATGCAATCATAACTGGAAAATATGATAGAAAATAAAACACACTTGATAATAGTAAAAACAAGATCAAAATAAAACAAATATAATACAAATTAAATGACAACAAAGTAAATAACCACAGAAACCCACTGAATAATAATAAATATAAAGTTAAAAAATATTTAAAAATCTGTACCCATATTTGCAGCACGCACATATGCATCAATAAACAATGCAGCATCATCATTCTCTTCTACGCTGTTGTTATCTTTTCTTTTCTACACCAGCGGTGGAGATTTTAATTTTTAAGACACACAGTATTTTGTCTCGAGTGCACTCTCTACCAATCAGAAGCCAGGTCTCTGAGGCTATAAATAAACACAACAGAACCTACTTTTCCATATGGACACAGACTCCCCACCGTTAGGATTACACCAAAATAAGCATTTTTCACTTTGTTTGTGTGGATGTGTAGCTAGGATTGCACCCAAAGACATGTTAAATGGTGCCTCAACTTTAACAAAAACAATGATCAGTGGAGGGTAAAATGACAGCAAAGGACTAAGAGAAAGAGAGGGAGCGGTCTAATCAGATTTATTGCTTCAACACACTCAGAGACATACTGAGTCAATAGATAGGCAAAGAAGAGGAACTTTAATGGAGTACGCTTTGACCTCTAAACTCTTTGCTTGCCTAATTGGCTTGTTTAATTTCAGCATGTCCAATTCCCTCCAGTCAAAGACCCTTTTTACAGAGGAACCAATCCCAACTCTCCCCTTACTACAGAGCATAAACTCCCACAAAAAACCTCTCCAGTCTTCATCCTGGCCTTTTCATTTCCTCAGAGAGCTACTCCATCTTACCCCACAAGCTTAGGCCATTAACAGGACCAAAACTCGCTCACTGTGAGTACAGCCTTGATTTACAGCACACTTTTCTTTTTCCTCAAATATACACTTGACACGAGATAGGAAAGTAAGATAAAAATGAACTTGTCAGATAATCAAGTAGAGAAAGAGGGACAGAGAGACTTTTGCCTCTCATCAAAAGTATTAGCAGTCTCAACGAGTCTACAGAAAAAAAGTCTGCTTTAAGGATGTCACAGAGCAGAAAAAAAAGATTTTCTACCTTCTATGAAATGTCACCATGAAAAAAAGCAAGGAAAAAGTCACCAAGAGGCAGGCTGATGACAGTCTGTGAGCGCTTATTTGTGGTCAGAGACGATTGTTTCAATAAAGCATGCCACCAGAGCTCCGAGTCCCTGTCACCCTTCTGAGGCCAAATCAAAAGTGACTGTCCTGCTTAACCCCCCTCCTACACACACACACACACACACACACACACACATACACACAAAAGCCCTGTTCCCCTCATAACACACACACATCCCGGCCCTGCCCCTAAATACACAAACGCATGCAAGAACTATAAACACACACATTCACACGCTTAGCAGAGCCGTCATGGCATCACACCCGGTTTGTCCTGGTCACATCAAAGCAAAGTCACTTTAGGCCCCAGCCAGACGATTTAAGAGATGCGACGTGTGATGGAGTGAGAGAATGGGGCTTCCTCCTTCTTGCGTTTCTTTTAATGCAGCCTGTCCCTTCGAGCCACTTCTCTGCCTCCTTGACCGCACAGGACCGTGGGGAGACAGTGCGCAAGGTCCTTCTGGATCCTAGGCAGAGCAATACTTTGTTTGTACAGGGGTTTAACATCGACAACTTTAACGAGGGAATAATCATCAAGATGAAAATATCTTCTCACAGGGTGATAATATATGATTACCCAATCTAATTTAGCAAATAAAACTTACTTGAAGCACACTTTCTCTTTGGTAAAATGTCTGTATATTCACTCCTCATTAACATTCTTGCAGGCACCGTGTGCAAGTTTCTTTATGTGTTAGCGCTATCCAAGCAATTTCACACGCTCAGTTATATTTATTTTAAATTAAGGGATTTCCAGTTGGTCAGGGCAAATTATAATTTAGTGGCTGGTGTGCTGCTTGCAAAATTGCCACCCTAAGCTAATCACTCTACATTCAAATTGTGGCCCTCTGCTCAACGTAACAGTTCTGCTCATTATTTGATAAAACGACTTTGGTTGGACGAGCACGTCAAACTCAAGTTCACAACTACATCATATTAATAAATAAAGAGAAGAAACAGATTGATAACATCTAAAAATAACAATTTGACGTGCAGACTGAACTGATTTCTGTTGATACAAAAAATACCAAATGATACGTGCAGTTTTGGTACATTTAAGATCACTGGTACAAATTTCTTTCATCTTTGCACATCAGCACTAATCAATTTTTATCTTAACAAAGGGTGAAATGCATACGTGCAATGTGAAATGAGTTGCCCTAGTAACAAGATATAGCTAATTTTTATGCTACCTGCAGCACCAAACAGTTGGCAGACACAGTTAGCAACAAGCTAGAACACAGTAGCGTATTAAGCTGCTAACAAGCCAGATGTTTTTCTTAGGAGTTGGTGGAGAACAAAACAAAGCTAAAGCTTACCCAACTCCAAATGAATGCTAATCTAGCACCATATTTGCATTGTGTAAACACATAACTGCTTCCTAAGTCATAAACTTTATGATAATATATAACATTTTATATTCACAGATTGTTAGACTGCCCCGAGTGGCCTAGAAATCTGCTAATGTACAGTATACACAGTATACAATTTAAAACACTTAACATCCCTAATCCACACTAGTATGTAGTTCAGCACAAATTATAAATATTAGGCCACAGCTGACTGGACTCTACTGTACAGTTTGACTCGTCTAAGCACAGTGCTGCATTGATTCTCCAATCTTTATGTACAGACACATTATCGGTTCGTGTCTTTCTACTTTTAAGGATTCTCTATCAGCAGTGAATCCCTCCTTTTCACATCTCTACTTTTATCTTGGCACTGTCGTCAACAATCAGCAGGGAGGACACAGTAAAACTGGCCGGAGATTGAAAAAGTAAAATAATGTGAAGAGGGAGGAGGAGGGGGATATCAAGTCAGGATTCAGTAGCCAAGAGTTGGCATTGATGTTGTCAACCATCCCAGCCTCATGCCTCAAATACAAAACTGTATCAGTTAAACTAGAAAAATGTTTCTTTTTGCAAATGTTCTAGTAGTGACTTGTACCAGAACAACAACATATCATGGCAGGCAGCTTCTGTGGAAAAGGCAAACAGGTCACCAGGTCTGCGCTACATGAATTAGGTATTATGTAAACCTTTCAAGACAAATTATCTTAGCCTCAAAACACAGTTCTTAAGAGAATCTCTGACATCATATGCTAATATCTATGAAAAAATTAAAAAAAAAAAGGCACAGGAAGAAAGAATTGGTTTACTTGCAAGTGGACATTTCCCACATAATGAGAGAAAATACTGGGGGGAAAATGACAGCATGCATAAGTGGAATTAAAATGATATTTAGCTGGACAATGCAGCCACTGTTTTCCGAACACATGACCCTACGATCGAGGACAGCCATCACTTCCCGGAGATAAATCTACTACTACTTCTACTAAAAGAAAATATGAAAGTTGTATAAGACTTAGAAAGCTTACTGTATTTTTTTTCAGATTCACAACACAAACCAGAACGTGTGATAATTGCTAAGATAAAAAATTGTATTGATCCCACATTGGTCAAAAATACAAATGAAAGAAGTGATTAAATGATAAACCAAAATAGAAATACAATAAAATATCTATATACACTATATACACAAATGCAGATATGTACATGATAGATAATTGCAAAGACTAATTGAACAGGATAATTGCACCTATAATTGTAATACACACATTGTGTAGCATTGTATTAGAAAAATACAAAAATACAGATGTTAAAGGTCCCATGACATGGTGCTCTTTGGATGCTTTTAAATAGACCTTAGTGGTCCCCTAATACTGTATCTGAAGTCTCTTTCCTAAAATTCAGCCTTGGTGCAGAATTACAGCCACTAGAGCCAGTCCCACAATGAGCTTTTCTGTGCCATTTCTGAGTCTGTAGCTTTTGAGGAGGAGAGGGGGGGGATGCAAGGTGGAGGCTGGGGGTGCACTTTGCTCGTTTAAAAGCCATGATGTCTCTTTCTCATGGGGGGGGCAAATTCTCTTGGCGGGCAAATTAGAGAAAGGGGAGGAGACCGATCTTGCCCCTTGTGAGGTCATAAGGTACAAGATTCCAAATCGGCCCATCTGAGCTTTCATTTTCTCAAAGGCAGAGCAGGATACCCAGGGCTCGGTTTACACCTACGCTATTTCTAGCCACTGGGGGACCGTAGGCAGGCTGGGGGAAATCATATTAATGTTACAATAAACCTCACAAAGTGAAATTTTCATGCCATGGGACCTTTGACTTAATTTTGCAAATACGAGGCCCATGAAAGGCCATTATGAACATGTGATGAAGTTCCAAAGACATGAAGCAAAGAGAACAGAGTCAATAAAAGAACTGTGAAAAACAGAGAGAAAAGAGAGCAGATACGAAAACACAGTAAGCCTAGAAAGACAGAGACAGACGATAGAAAGAGAGGGAGACAGGAAGAGAGGGGAGAGTAACTCAGGCAGCCAATATTTTTTAAACAGCTTTGCTTCCACTCAACTGGGCATCAAGGCCATTATCCCGGGGTTAATCCCCAATCCGACGGAGCTGGCAGCCTTCCGGGACAAGCCAGGGTGGCAGCCTATCAACAAGGCAGGCTCGGACAAAAATAACACACACATACTCACACACGACACACATTCACACACAGGCAGGCATGCAAGCTGCAATTAGAAGAAAAAAATAACACGTAAAACTTAAGTCATGAATGTTTTGTTCTTTGCTTCTTTGACCTTTTTTCTGTTGGAAATAAGCTACTGTTCATGTTTGTCTCTCATTTTATCTACTATATCTCACTGCGCGTATTCCTGTCTTTCCTTTTCTTTTTTTCTCTTATTCCACACCCTCCATCTGTCCACCTTCCCCACCAGCTCTAATCACACCACAATTTGCACCTACACTTTCCTCTACCTTTCTCCGTGTACTCTCTGTTTCTTTGGACGGCATCCAAGGAGTCAAGGTGGAGGAAGAGATTGACTCAAAAAAGGATAGCCGTGTCATGTGGAGAGGGACCAAAGAGGATCCAGGAGGCTTAGGGAGACTTAGCGCTGCTCCCTTTATCCCTCACCCTCTGCCCCCAGTCCCCTATAAACGCAATGCCTGAAAGCAACACCTGGACCCTCCACGTCGACACCTGAAGTCCTCCATGCTGCTCATCATGCTTTATGTCCATGTTCATGTTCAGCGCACCTGCCGTAAGATCTGCCTCTATAATCCTGCTGTCCAGATTCTGACACTATGTGTACAGTTCAGCTGCTCCAGGGCTCCCTGACACCTTGCCCTCCCCTCTGACCTTTAGCCACACAGGTTTTATACCTTATACCTAGCGTTATCTAATGAAAATCCACGCAAGACTGACCCGAAAAAAGATACAACTCTTAGATGTTAAAGTTTAGTGTTGCGTGTCAACTTCACCTCACTTCCTCCAATGACCCACAAAGTGTCAGTGACACTATTTGATATATCAAGCGCTTCACAAAAAGAGTGAAACTTGTCATATCACCCCATCTACCTATCTCTCTGTTTGTCTTTTTTCTGTGTCTTCCTCTTTTACACTTGTGCATGTGTGCGTGTAATGTGTGTGTAGTTTCTGGGCTATCTTTCTCTCTGGGCCCCGTAAGCCTGCTATGTCTCCCATGGTAACTCCCTGACTGACGACCCGGGGCTTAGCCTAAATTCTCTCTCTATTAAAAGCTGTGAAATGCAAATAATGAAACATCTCATTACCACTGTCGGAGAACCCAAAATGAAAAGTGGAGGGGGGGCGGACAAGGAGGACTGTAAGACAACGAAGCGGCAGGAGAAAGAGGGCTATAGAGGAGGGAGGGAAAAACAAGAGTGAGAGCCGGAAATAAAAGGAGTGGAACAAGGGGAGGAAAGGATGGGAGAAGAAAAGGGAAGGGAGGA
>NC_045739.1:6893031-6893779 GCF_008692095.1 Etheostoma spectabile
GGGGGGGGCAGAGAGGAGAGGTGAATGCATAGGAACAGATAGCCAGACAGTAAGTCTTTTGTTTGATATGTGTTGCCGTTAACATAGAGGCTAGCCATGATTGGCCACCTAAGCAAACAGGAGTGGAGGACTGAGCACCAAGCTGTGACTTAGGATGTGTCATTCAAATGTCAAACAAAGTTTGTTCATTATCTACGTCATACTAAAATTATTTACTTTTCATCTTCACAGCTCTATCATTAATCACATAACAACCAAATTGGCTATACAAAAACATGTTACTTTACTTTCCTGTAATGACTCTGGTTTAAGTATAATTTTGAGACAGGATAGGGTTACTTCTTTGAAAAACATATCTGAGTGATACGGGGAAGTGAAATCATCTACAGGAAGTGTCTGCATTTGGTTTTGGAGGTGGGTGGTAGTGGTGGATTTCATGTGACAATGACCACATCATTCACCTTGTGAGTTCTCCTAGTGAAAACCCCAGTTTAATCACTGCAGCAGTTTGGAGGCGCATCTGCTGATGGTCAAACCACTGATATCATGAGGGAATTTATGGGAGTTTTAAGGTGTGACATTGTCTAATCAGTTCCTGACTTCTGGGAACTTTGTGTGTTGCAAGATTTATTTATTTTTTGGTCACAGATGCATCATGGTTTTGTTTTCTCCAACCACGGTCTTCCTCTGTAGATTTTTTTTCTTAAATGGTAATACACACACACACACACACACACACACACACACA
>NC_045739.1:6893789-6896499 GCF_008692095.1 Etheostoma spectabile
ACAAAGGGTATTAATAGGCTGCTACAACAGCCTCCACTCTTGTAATTTTGCAATAAACTTTAGAACCTGGCTGTAGGGATGTTGGCTCATAGTTGGTGTTCCAGTTCATCCCTAAAGGTCAATGGGATTGAGTATGAAGGACAGTTACATTTTCCCACACACCAAACTCGAGAAAAACACATATCTTTGTCATGTTGAAACAGAACGGAGTCTTCTCAAAATATTTAAGGTTAGGGTGACGATTTCCCATAACTGGAATTAAGCAACCTAACCATTATACATAACAGCCCAAGACCCTAGACACATACCGTCTACTGAATGTGGACAGAGCTGTCCATATATAAATTTGGCCAGAGAGGATTTTCTGTGCAAGAAGTTATTATAACTTACATTTGGGAGAGCTTTTACATGGCTTTGCTTTTTTCACCTCATTTCATTTCATTTTTGTCATTTGGGGGGGCATCTCAATTATGTTTTGAAAAGCACCATAATGGTTTGGTGGCTCAAGTGATGATGACAAGATAAGGCTATGGAGCTGCTCAAAGCTCACATTTAACACCCACCCTGATCTCTCTCTGCCAACGAGCCACTCAGAGCGTGTGTGTGTGCGTGTGCGTGTGTGTGTGTGTGTATGTGTGCGTGCGTGGTTGTCCAGACCCTTTCATAGGTCTTAACACAAAACCTGTCACAGCAAAAAAGCAACCTGTCACGACTCCGCTAGACAAGACTGTTCATGACTGTACCTCGCAGGACCCAGGCAGCCTGTTCCCGAGCTGTTAAAAACAGTCACTGCAGCCACCAGCTATAAAGGTCTCAGATTAGAACACAGTCAACAGTATGAAGGAAATGAAACAAAGGGTTACCATGAAGAAGAAAATGTAAAAAGTGAACATATTGTAAAACAATACCAGTCCTGAAGAAATACATGTCTGAAATGTCTGTGGACTAAAAGCTAATTGTTGTTTGTTAAAATGTGTGGTTTTTGAATGTGCAAGTGAATGACTGAATGATGGTGACTCACTGCTGGTGGCCAATCGCTATCTGGTGCCGAGGCGGGTGTACAGAGAGAGAGAGAAAGAGAGTGTGTGTGTGTGTGTGGCTGTGTGTGTGTTTAAGAGTAACTTGGCATGACTGTCGCTCTTTCAGACGGCAAACAGAAGCATTTTTCTCAAATCTACACTGGGCCGCAGCTTACAATGAGCTCATGCAAAGAGGGGAGCAAAAAAGCCACAACTTAAGAGTGTACTCACAAGGACAACAGGCGCACCCTCCATCCCCCCTGAGTAAATATTAAAAGAGACTTCACTCCCAGCTAATCTCATTCACAAACACTCCAGAGCACACACAAACAAGGACAACACATAATTTAACTATATTAACTTAGCCCTCAACATGTAATGTTCACTTATAACTTACCATCGTTACCCTTACAGTCTCCCATACAACTACTGAGCAGCAAAATGATTTACATATAGATAGAGAAAGTGTTTATAAAAACACATTTGTATATAATGGCCTGAGGCTGAGTTGTCACTCATCAAGCTGATCAAAAAGCAGCTACTATACAACACTGATGAATCTCGGAGCGCATTTGCAAATCTGTCCTTCAACGGTAGAAAAAGAGGAGGTGAGATAAAGGGAGACAAATCAAGGGGAGAGGAGCATCTAAATATAGAGACTCACATTTTTTTTGAGTCAGAAAAGACAGTGAAGGGTAAGAAAGGGAGGGAAACGAGAGATGCAAGAAGGAAAAAAGAGGGAAAGGAAAAGTGAAACATGGGGAACAAATAAGTAGTATTGAAGCAGGACGTTAACAATAGAAGACGGAATGGTGGGCTTCTCATCCACTGTATTGTTGCTTAGTCAACTACTTAAGAACTGGACATGGAGGACACTTAATTTTGTCTGTGAGACTTGCGAGTTCAATATACTGCACAGTGTATCACCACAGACATTCATCAATACGTAGCGTCGATACTGAGACTCGGCCCCTTCAGCGATCTTTTCCACACTTTCAACACAGACTGGCTTCTGCGGAGTAAATTCTAATAGTGATCAGTGGCGATGCAAAATCATTGAAGTTATTTGTCTTCTTCGTTTCTGTGTTGTGTTTCCTTTGCTGAAGTGTAATTGCTTAAAACAGGCAACATTTTTATGGACTTCTGTGTGTGTGTCTTGCGGCTATCGTGTCCACTGTGATTGACAAAGAGCGACCAGACAAATGCCTCACCTGGATCCTCACTTCTGTCCTGTCGTGTCCTCTCCTCTTCTGTCATTCTTTCTTCCCTCCTCCTTATCTGTCTGTCTTTTTACTCGGAGCGTGTTTACTCCAATGTGGTTTGACGTTTGACTGTCACCTGTTGACTTGCATAAACAGCTGCAATGGCTCGCAGGCTTTTGGGACTATTACTGATATTTTTCCTCCTGACAGCGATGGAAAGAACTGCATGTATTCATGTACAGAAGTGCCATAGCCAGACATAATAGGCACAAAGAGAGAGGAGAGACAATAGGTCCACTGTGTAAACTCCCATGATCGTGCATCACTAAGGACAACACCCACCTTGGAAACCTAATTTTGAAGAAGTCACACATTCCCACATTGTGAGGCAGTGCCAGTATCAGGTGTCTGTCCAAACCACCAACCACCACCAATCAACCGCCACCCCCTTCGTGACACACCAGCGCTCTCACCAAAACAATCGGGAGG
>NC_045739.1:6896509-6897249 GCF_008692095.1 Etheostoma spectabile
TGAGATAGAAGACAGGAGGGAGGGAGGGATGCGGGGTGAGAAAGTAAGAGTAAATAGAAGAGGGCAGGAGAAAGAGCCAGTCAGAGACAAAAGCAAAGAGAATGACAATGGGTGAAAAGAAGAAGAAAAAAATTAATAGAGAGGACGAGATGAGGTGAAAAGCTCATTGCCAGCTCACCGTGCACACAGAGCAAGAGGAGAACAAAAAGACAGGAACAATGAGACATCCATATATATGCATTGGTTGTGTGTGTGCCAATGCAACACTGGAAGTAGCAACGTGCTGCAGGCCGTTGGGGGAGTTTGCCCCTTGCCACTGAAAAAAGGATGTGAACCTACTCACTTCTGTTCACATTTGGATTTGGCTTCACCACTCTTGTTCATAAAGGGAACTACACTGACACAGGAGATCTCATAAAGTGTCCAGCAACGACGACAGTGCTTCACTTTCATCGCCGATTTATAAAGTTCACGTAATAATACACTAAAGATTAGTTTGTTAGAGCTGAAAGCGCCTTTATAAATCAAAATAATCCAACTTCCCCTTTGAGACGTCACATTCTAACCTACAGTGAGAAGGTATTCTATAAAAATGAGAAAGAGAACAGGAGAGGGTAAAAATGAGAAAGGGAGTAGAGGAAGGGTAAAAATGAGAAATGGAGTAGGGAAGGCCACAGGAGGCACCTGGCCCACTTACAGCAGAGGAGGGGTGGTGGAGGAGGAGGAGGAGGAGGAGGAGG
>NC_045739.1:6897259-6898138 GCF_008692095.1 Etheostoma spectabile
AGGAGGAGGAGGAGGAGGAGGAAGATTAAGGAGTGGGAGGGAAAAGGAGAAGGTGGATGAGGAGGAAAAGCAAGGAGAGGAGGAGGAGGAGATCTGGAGGGAAAAAACAAACTAGGGAGGTGTAGCTGGGACAGAGCAGAGGGCACAAGGGAGGATGGGGGCTAGGGTGAAGTAAAGGAACGGGAAAGGGTGAGGAGAAAAAAAAAAGGATGTGAAATGTGGAGGCAAGAAAAAAACGAACAGATTAAATACTGGGAAGGGGGAGGAGGGCAGAGGGGGAGGTGAGAGCAGGAGAGACAGAGAGAGTGAGAGAGCGAGATGGGAGCTGGAGAAGAAAAAGAAGTGGCCTTGTAAGGCTGAGAATGGAGGTAGTGTATGCCTGCGCTGGATGAATGTGTATGCATCTCTTTGTGTGTGTGTGGGTGTCTAAAATTATGACGAAAAACTAACACCTCACCCAAAGTATGAATAACCGACCACAACAGGCCAATGTAGGTTCAATCTCTTCTCCCAGCACATTGGAACAGCCTGCCTATACCACTAATATCCCACTAATACCACCCACAGTCCTCGCTCCACCTCACATCAATGAATATTTCATGTCCTGATGGCACTTTTAAAGCAAAAACTAATTAGCAAATCCAAGTTGATCTGGCATTAGTCATATCAGGCCAATTAAAAGCCCAGTCCTACTGTACATGTTAATGGCAGCGAAGTGGAATAATTGTATGTTGAGCAGGGGAGAGAATGTTAAACGGGCCTTGTTAGCAGCACTTTAGCACTCTAGCCAGAGTCCATGGCTGGATTACAAAACTCTACATAGCAGAATAATGTTCGGCAGAACACACATACACAGCAGCACACACACACACACACACA
>NC_045739.1:6898148-6899500 GCF_008692095.1 Etheostoma spectabile
CACACACACACACACACACATTTGAAAGCACCAAACGAAAACTCTATCCATTAATTAGAGTGTCGCCATCAATTCCATGGGGTCAGGTATTTTCTGCCCCACACACTGTTTCTGCGGTCAGCACCAGTCAACATAGGGTTGTGGAGACAGTATTTGTGTGGTATTGAGTAGAGAAAGGTGTTGAGTCTGTCCAACCTTCCCTCTGTGTGTGTTTTTCTAACGCAGGAGTTTAGATTGAGACAGACAGCACTGACACACACAGACTAAACTGTGCTGCACAAAAAAGCGACAGAATAACAAGGGCTAGAACTCTTTTGGAGTGGATGTCTGTTTCATCACCCCCTCCTCCTCCTCCTCCTCCTCCTTCTTCCTTCTCCCCATTACGTTCCCTCTTTTTCTTTCTCTCTCTGCTTCTCTTGTCTCCCTCTCTCACCTGAGCTTTGATATGGAAATCTCTCACCAGCCACAGCCCGAGGCTGGTTGACTGTTTCTAAAGATGTATTTGCTCAAAGCAGCTCAATTTCTCATCAAATGCTCACACTGTGTGTATAAAAGACAAATTCTTTCACTGTGAAAATAACAACTAACAGCCGCATACTTATACAAGGTTTTCAGCAGTCTGCAAACCCCAGACTTCAACAAAGAGGTTTTTCTAAGCCCTAACCTTCAAGTTCCTAATAGCTTATATAAATTTGTCTAAAAAGATGGTAATCCTTATGCAAAGTGGAGAGCTGAGATCGCTAACTACCTTGTCGGTAGAGATACTTTAAATAAGTATTTGTGTGGACAGTTCTTACCCACTGGTTTAAAAGTCCTGCACTATCAGGTAAATATACCAATGCCCAGCAACCTGAACGTCTGAGCCAAATAAAGTGACAACTGGAAACCATTCAAGGACTAATAAAACTAGTTGTAAGACATTTTGAAAGAAAGTGAATAATTTAGAATTAAGTCAGAAAAGTCAGACTGTCTTTAGGAAGACAACATATTTAGTCAGTTTCTGGTAAAAGAACAAAAAACATGCAAACAACGATAATCAGTCACATGTCAGCTCCCATGCCATCACCAGAGAGGAGCGATATCAGCCGTTAAAAAACATCCTTGTGTGATTCACCGTCACGTAGATCAAATGTGATCTTTCAAAGACGTAGAGAAAAACTGATTACTTCTAAATTCCTGTAGACATATAAAAAGGTTTCTGTCAGAATATCCTAAAACTTGAGGTGACTCACAGTTTAGAGTTAGCTAAAAATGTGAGTTCACCAGTTAACTTAGGTTTGGGGGCAGGACCGTGCCTCTTATCACCTTAATGCCTACTTATATCCGGTTGACCCATCCTGTACTGTCTCAGT